>NW_007901809.1:0-507 GCF_000696425.1 Galeopterus variegatus
TGTTTTTATCATAAAAGTGTTTTGAATTTTGTCAAACACCTTTTCTGTGTATGTTGAGACAGACAAGGTTTTTATTTTATTCTGTTAATATGGCATATCACATTGATTTTTGTAAGTTGAATCATTTTTGCATCCCAGGGATAAGTCCCGGTTGATAAGAGCATATGATGCTTTTAATGTACTGTGGAATTTGATTTGCTAGTATTTGTTGAAGATTTTTTGCATCTATGTTTATCAGGTATCCTGCACTGTAATTTGCTTTGCTTTAGTCTGTCTCTCTGGCTTTGATACCAGAGTAATTCTGGACTCATAAAATGAGTTTGGAAGTCTTCCCTCCTCTTCAATATTTTGGAAGAGTTTGAGAAAGATTGGAGTTAATTCTTCTTTAAATGTTTTGTAGAAGTCACCAGTGAAGTCATCTGGCCCTAGGTTTTTCTTTGTTGGGAGGTGTTTGAGTATTTATTTGATCTCTTTACTCCTACTGGTCTGTTTAAGTCATTTTTTTTT
>NW_007901810.1:0-507 GCF_000696425.1 Galeopterus variegatus
TCTTCTCTAGTGACTTTGTGTGATTGTATGAGAGAGAGAGACAGAGAGAGACAGAGAGAGACAGAGAGAGAGAGAGGTCAGGGCATGGGAAGAGAGAAATTGAGGGATTGCATGATTGTTATTTGGATGAGAGTAAGCATACAGGTCATAACAAAAGAGTTAAAGCTTTGTGAACCCTCTATTAGTAGATAAAGTAACAACCGATAGAATAAAACTGCCTTGATAAAATAACAATCAATAGAATAAAACTGCCTTTTTCTTCTATCAAAGAAGAAAATCAAGTTTTGTGTAGCAAAATGGGGCATTTTTACTAAATGTGATATTTTTCAGTTTTGGAACAGTTATCTAGCAAATGAAGCAGTGGAAAGAAATTAGAAAATAGGAAATTCAAAGGTATGCTACTTGACAGTCTTGTCTTATCCACAGTTTATAACTACAGAAGCTGTACAAGCTTCCTGAGGATAAGGAATGACAGCTTCGATATTTTTACGATTAGATTATTTATAT
>NW_007901811.1:0-507 GCF_000696425.1 Galeopterus variegatus
TCCTATGGTGGAGTCACTAACGTGGTAAGAGGACAGAGTGGGTTGAGGCCAGCCATCGGGCTTCCCCAGACCCTCTTCTCCAGTATCAGTACAGTAGCCCACGCCATTTCAGTTCTATTCTGAGCTGGCTCTGTTCCTTCTGGTGCCTGAGCCTAGGCGCCATGTCCTCCTCCTTGTGAACTTCTCTGCTGCTCCTACTTTCCCCACCTCAGCAACAGTGATCTGCAGCAACTTTGATTCTGTTCCTCACTCTGTTTTATTTTCCAGCTAATATACTGGATGCATTTCCATGCCTAACACTCCCTCAGACCCTAGTTCTCTTCTTAGCTGTACTGGTGCTGCTGGAGAACAAGCAGAACTCAGAGGAAGGTGACTACCTGAGGTGAGAGTTCTCTCGGTAACTATGGAATAGTTAGTTGACTGCACACTAGCAATTCCATTTAACCAATCATACTAATAATATTCAAATTCAATCAACATTTATTACAAAAAAAATCAAACAGATTT
>NW_007901812.1:0-507 GCF_000696425.1 Galeopterus variegatus
GGGTTTCAATTTCATTAAGTTCTGCTCTGATCTTAATAATTTCTTTCCATCTGCTAACTTTGGGTTTCGGTTGTTCTTGTTTTTCTAGTTCTGTAAGGTGAAGTGTTAGGTTGTTCACTTGTCATCTTTCCATTCTTCTGAAGTAAGCATTTAATGCAATAAATTTCCCCCTTAGTACTACTTTTGCAGTATCCCACAGGTTTTGGTGTGATGTATCATTATTTTCATTAGTTTCAATAATTTTTTTGCTTGTTTGATTTCTTCTTGGACCCATATGTCATTACGTAGAATGCTGTATAATTTCCATGTGTTTGTATAGTTTTCAGAATTTCATTTGTTATTGATTTCTGATTTTAATCCCTTGTGGTCTGAGAAAATACATGGGATAATTCCAATTTTTTTAAAAAATTTGTTGAGACTTGATTTGTTACCTAATATGTATTCTGTCCTGGAGAATGATCCATGTGCTGATGAGAAGAATGAATATTCTGAGGTTGTTGGAAGGAA
>NW_007901813.1:0-507 GCF_000696425.1 Galeopterus variegatus
GTTTACCTTGTCGTTGATCAGCAGCTCCATGGGGTCATGGCCTGCCTCCAGTAGCACAATCTCATTGGCTTGCCCGGGCACTGAGTAGGAGAACGGGGTGCCCTGGCCAGTGCCACCTGACCTGGAGCGCAGCCACATGCAGGCGGTGAAGGCGTAGAGCTCGGGCAGTGCCTTCCGCACGCGGGCGTACATGTAGTTGTTGCGGATGGGGATGCTCACCTTGAAGGCATCTGGGGGGTTGTAGGCTGAGGACCCTGAGGGGGTAGTCAAGGCAGACATGGTGGGGGTCAGTGGTGACTGACAAGGGGGGTGGACAGGGCACACTCCCAGAATGAGGGCCAGTAGCTCCTGGGCTCCTGCTGTGTGCCAGGTGCCTTCATGTCCTTCTCTACTCTGCCTCTGTGTTGAGGGGCATGGTTAAAGCCCAAAGCTGAGCCTCCCCCTCCCAGCTATGTGACCTGTGACCTTCAACAAGTTAAACTTAACATCTCTGGGCCTCAGTTTCCT
>NW_007901814.1:0-507 GCF_000696425.1 Galeopterus variegatus
GGTTTGAGGTTAAGGTGTGAGGGTCAGTTCTCTGCAGCCCAGGCAGATAGAGAGGAAGTAAAGCCATGAGCTGGGGCTTGGGACATGGTCTGGAGGGCAGGACAGGCACTCAGACACACAGCTGACCCTTGATCAATGTGGGGGTTAGGGACGCTGACCTCTGTGCAGTTGAAAATCCACATGTAAGGGCTGGCCCGTGGCTCACTTCGGAGAGTGTGGTGCTGATAACGCCAAGGCCAAGGGTTCGGATCCCTATATTGGGATGGCCAATTAGCTCACTTGAGAAAGCGTGGTGCTGACAATAACAAATTAAGGGTTAAGATCCCCTTTCCAGTCTTCTTTAAAAAAAACAAACAAACAAAAAACAAACCACATGTAACCTTTTACTCTTCCAAAACTTAACTACTTAACTTACTACTTAAGTACATCATGCACTTTCCCCCAGGTTGCGACTGTGGGCCCCAAGCCCCAGGATAGGGGCGGGGCAGGGGAGGCTGCTCCATTACT
>NW_007901815.1:0-507 GCF_000696425.1 Galeopterus variegatus
AAAAAAAAAAATCCAAAGCACTTCTGGTTGCAAGAATTTTGGATAAGTTGTACTCAACCTATACTGGTAAGTTAAATTTTCCAGTATTTTATTAGGCTTTTTGCATCTATATTTGTGTAGCCTCATATAGTATGCCATTATCTAGTATATGTTGGATGTGTATTTGTGTATATGTATTTATAAATATAAAATGTAGTATATAATATATTACAACACTATGGTATAGTAGTCTTATCAGTCTGTAGTATATGTTTCTGTTCACTGACAGCTCACAGATTTATTCAAACAAACCAGTCACATCTTCCCGTGGGAACCAAGGAAGATCTCACCTTTTCTACAGAGAATCTATCTTTTAATTTTATTAAAGTTTCATTGTAAGCCACTAGGGGTGTTTTAATGCTGTTTTGAAGATTTTCTCATTGTCTTTGACCTTCCAAATGTTTTTATGTTTGTTCTTGGCTTTTTTTGTGCTTACCCTACCTGAAGAACCTTCATAAGTTTAGAAAA
>NW_007901816.1:0-507 GCF_000696425.1 Galeopterus variegatus
CCACCAATAATTATAGACCACCTATCTGTGAGGTAGTGCACTTGTTATTGCAAAATAAAAAAAAAAAAAACACACATATATATATGTTTACAACCTGGTCCCTCCTCTTAGATTTTGGTGATTAAGACTGCCATGAGATAAGCGAAATAACACAACATGTGGCTATATTTTTGATTCCTTAAGATCAAACACTCAGCAATAATTTCCTATATATCAGTCTTAAATTGCAAATCCTCTCCTCTAGATTCTTACAATCTGTGTACTAACTACGTAGTATAGGACCCCAGCAGTCCCTATGTCCCTGGTTCTATTACCATCACACACTTTGCCTGTTCCTTTCCTACAGACAAATTTATTCATGGCTAAGGAACACATCATGTTAGCAAAGGTGTTAGTTGACATGGGTTTAAGTTGGGGTTTAAATTTAAATATCTCTAGGGATTGGACATGTCATATGCCATAAACAGTGAACCCATCAGTTGGGGATTGACTGTATGCCTGCAGGGG
>NW_007901817.1:0-507 GCF_000696425.1 Galeopterus variegatus
ATGCAGACAAACAACACTACAGGTTCTGTTACAGATTCTGCCTATGTCCCTACCAGTAATTTGAGACAAATCTACCTACACTCTGTGGCCTCATAATATTTATTTTGAAAGATAGGACTTTTACAAGCAAAAGCCCTATTTTACTTCAAATTAGACCTTCACATAGACATGATGATCATAGTTGTACAGATGAGGACACTGTTTCCAAATCTCTGAAATATTTCTCACCATGCACCCTTCTTCTACTTTCATTGCCATTTCAGAGTTCAAGTATTACAAGATTGCCTTCTTCTGCTTTCATAGCCATTTCAGAGTTAAAGTATCACAAGATTCACCATCATTAAACAATTTCACAAAAAATACATTTAGTTAAATAAACTATGGCACAATGATTTCTTTACTATTAATTGTAAGATATATCCAATCAAAGACAAATGCCAATGCTTTTCTCTAGAATTCTGTCAGGGAAAAGAAAAATTGAGTCCAAATCATTATATATTTTAAATT
>NW_007901818.1:0-507 GCF_000696425.1 Galeopterus variegatus
CTCACTGGCTGAGCGCAGTGTGGCCGGTCTCAAAAAAGAAAAAAGGACAAAAAAAAAAAAAGTGGTTAAAATGGTATATTTTATGTTACCTATATTTGCAATAAAACAAAACAAAAACATTTCTTCTATAATGATTTCCCACAAATCTTTCAAATATCCTAATACAAATCTGACCTCAAGATTTGTGTAGTGCAACAAGTAAATGTAGTGCATGGTGATCGCCTGGATCATTTTGGTATAAGGTACAGCATTAGCCCAACTGCCAAAACTCAAATGGGATCGCAGGATTGGATGATAGTAATTTATCACTGTGAATTTCCTGAGCTTGATGGTTGTATTACGTTTATGTAGGAGAATGCCATTGTTTGTAGGAAATACATACAAAAGTTCAGGGTGATGGGGTGTCAGGTCAGCAACTTATTCTCAATGGTTCAGAGAAAAGAGGATGGTTTATAACGTACTTGAAACTTTGCTGTAAATTTTTGGTTTTTTTCAAATTTCAAGTAT
>NW_007901819.1:0-507 GCF_000696425.1 Galeopterus variegatus
ATACGATGATCTATCACTCCCATGATTATTTTACATTATATGACAAAAAAAGATTTTTCAGGCAGGCTTAATCTAATCATGTGAATCTAATCTCTTAAAAGCTGAGTTTTCTCCAGCTGAGGGCAGAGGGGGTGTCAGAAAGATTGGAAGTCAGAGAATCAGTGTGATCCGGCTGGCTTTGAGGATGGAGGGTGACACATGACAGACTCTGAGAGCGAATTCTAAGAGCTGTGAGTGACTCTCTGCCTACAGCCAGTTAGAAGATGGTACTTCAGCTCTTCAACTGAAAGAAATTGAATTATGCCAACAACTTGAATGAGCTTGGAAGTGAATTGTTTCCCTGAACTCCACATCAGAGAACAGCTAGCCCAGCTAATACCTTGATTTTGGCCTTATGAGACTGGGAGCAGAGAAATTAGCCAGGATTGCTCATATGACCTCCAGAACTGTAAAACAGTAAATAGATGACTTAAAGAAGCTTAAAAGAAGCTGAAACAACTCTTTTAG
>NW_007901820.1:0-507 GCF_000696425.1 Galeopterus variegatus
TTTTTTTTCATTCACAGATGAGGAAAATATGGTGGTGCATAGGGAACGGGGACTCCCTACCGGTCCCCCTGCTGATGGCTGCCTGATAGCAGAGCCAGGACCGTACAGTCAGGCTCTCTTCCACTCCATGCTCTGACTGTGCTCCCAATTAAAGGACTAAGCACAGTCCAAATATTTACAAGGAAACATCACAGTGCTAGGGAGATCAGAAAATTACATCTTAGCAACACTGTAACTGTAAAAATTATTGATATTTTACATATCATTTAAAAAGCAGCAGGAACTTTGCTTCCTATAAAAAAAAATAATCAACATATGTAATTTAGGCTCTCATTTCTAAGGTTAAGGATAATTTCTAAAATATGACATTTTCTTCCCTTCAGATACAAAGGCTTTTTTGAATTTTGTTATTATAACAGACTTAAGTACATTCAAAAATGTCACCATTGGGGCCGGCCCGGTGGCGCACTGGATAGTGCGCCGCTTGGGAAGCGCGGTGGCACTCCC
>NW_007901821.1:0-507 GCF_000696425.1 Galeopterus variegatus
CAAAACCACACAATTCAAAACTTGACAGATATCCCTAAAGTGGTATTTTGGTAGAATTTATAGTTTTTTTTGGGTTTTTTGGGTTTTTTTTGTTTTTTTTTGTTTTTGTCTTTTTCCGTGTCTGGCAACAGATCGCAACCCTCAGTATTGCCCCCGTACCGGACTGGGGACTGGCAACGGGATCGCAACCCTCGGCGTTGCTCCCGCGCCTCGCTCAGCCAGTGAGCGGGAACCGGTCCGTATGTGGGATCCAAACCCTCGGGTGGGAGCGCCGCCTCGCTTCCCAAGCGGCGCACTATCCAGTGCGCCACCGGGCCAGCCCGAATTTATAGTTTTAAATTCATATATTAAAACTTTAGGCTCAAAATTATTTAGCTAAGCATCCACTTTAAGATATTAGACTTTTGTCTAATATCTTGGAATGCTTGCACACTGTCGGTGGGAATGTAAATTAGTACAGTCATTATGAAAAACAGCATGGAGTTTCCTCAAAATATTAAAATAGAA
>NW_007901822.1:0-507 GCF_000696425.1 Galeopterus variegatus
TTCTTTGGCAAGGTATCTGTTAAGGTCTCCAGACAATTTTTATTTTGAGAGAAAAAAATCATTTAATGATTGATGAGTATAAAACTGTAAAAAAATTTGACTGAGTATTTCCCATAACACCTAAGATATCATGGTATGTGTTAGTTTCCTAGGGCTGCTGTAACAGAGTACCACAAACCAGGTGGGATAAAACAAGAGAAATTTATCCTCTCTCTGTTCTGGAGGCTAGAAGTCTCAAATCAAAGTGTCACTCAGGCTATGTTCTCCCTGAAGTGTCTAGGGGAGGACTCTCTAGCCATTCCTTGGCTTGTGGCAACATAACTACAATCTCTGTCTCTATCTTCACATCAAATTCTCCTAGTGTCTCTGTGTCTTCACATATCTGGTCCATTTTTAATTGAGTTGTTTGTATTTTTCCTGTTGAGTCTTAAGAGTTCTTTGTACACTTTGAATAACATTTGCCTTGGATTGAGTGTCCACCCAAAACTTGACCCCCACTGTGACAGT
>NW_007901823.1:0-507 GCF_000696425.1 Galeopterus variegatus
TTTCTTGGGGGCCCAAGGGGAGTCCAGACCAGGGCCTCCTGCCTGTTAATGGCAGGGCAGGTCAGGAGGGACACAGGTGGGCTAGAAGAAAGAAGGAAAGAAGAAAAGAGAGAGAGAGAGAGAGCCCCCAGAAAGAAAGCAAAAGGGAGAGAAGGAAGGAAGGAAAGAAAAAAACAGAAGGAAACGAAGGAAGGGAAAGAAGGCAGGAAGAGAGGGAAGGAAGGCAGGAAGGCAGGAAGGCAGGGAAGGCAAGTAGGCAGGGAGGGAAGGAAGGCAGGAAGGGAGGGAAGGCAGGAAGAAAAGATCCCACCTATGGCCCCCCTGGCCCAGACTGACCTGCCTCTAAGTAACCCCCTGTTCTGGCCTCACCTGGACTTGCAGTAAGGGCTCCCCTGGTCTGGAGACCATAGGGACCCCAAGAAAGAAAGAAAGAAGGGAAGAAAGAAAAGAAAGGAAGGAAAAGAAAGAAAGAAAGAAAGAAAGAAAGAAAGAAAGAAAGAAAGAAAG
>NW_007901824.1:0-507 GCF_000696425.1 Galeopterus variegatus
TATGATGGTCACACAACAACGAAATAGCTTAACAATGCATTTCTCAGGATGTCTCCCTGTCAGTAAGTGACTCATGACTGTATTACCAAATTTCTTTTTTTTTTTCCTT
Source organism: Galeopterus variegatus (assembly GCF_000696425.1). Taxonomy (NCBI): domain Eukaryota; kingdom Metazoa; phylum Chordata; class Mammalia; order Dermoptera; family Cynocephalidae; genus Galeopterus; species Galeopterus variegatus. Next base: position 110 of record NW_007901824.1, read on the forward strand.
TTTGTCTTTTTTACTGACCGGTAATGGGATCGCAACCCTCGGTGTCGTGTCCGCACCGGGGACCGGCAATGGGATCGCAACCCTCGGTGTTGCGCCCGCAACACGCTCAACCAGTGAGCAGGAACCGGTCTCCACATGGGATCCGAACCCTCGGCGGGAGCGCCGCCGCGCTCCCAGGCAGCACACTCTCCAGTGCAACACTGGGTCGGCCCATGTATTACCAAATTTCTAAAGAGGATATTATAGGATGGGGAAACTAGAAGTCACCACTTTTCAATTATTTAAAATCAGGAAGATGGAGAAGTGAAGAATCAAACCTAGTGTTTAAGAACAAGATTGCATGCTATGTTTTTAACCAGCACCTTAATCACTTAATGACATACCTCATTAGGGGAGAT
>NW_007901825.1:0-507 GCF_000696425.1 Galeopterus variegatus
GCTCATCATAATTGAATCTGGAGAGCTAACATCACCCTGTTCATTTCTGTCTGGAGCACCCTCCTTTCTTGCTTGCTTTAGGAAGTTTAAAATGAACTGATAATGAAGGGAATTTTGCTTTAATATCCTGAAGAGAAGCTATGGAATAATAAATTGAACACTTATTATATGTTGAACCTGGTCAGCACTGGGCATCCTTATGTAGGTTTTGCAGAGGTGCCATCTCTGTCTCAGGACTATGCAATCTGAATGAGTAAGATAACTCTAGATGCACCAAGTCAGCTTTCTGTTCATGGATGAGGTGCACTAGTGCCCCAGCGATCATGTGAGAACTTCGTTCAAGCACTGCACCACCTTAACCTCTTGTAGCCTGACTTCTCTGTGTATCTGGAAAATGGAGAATCAGCCAGTGTTTAGTCTAGGAAGAAGAAACTACTCTACATATGTTAAATAGAAGGGAGATTAATATAGGAGATGAGGTGCTTAGAAAATTGCTTGAAGGATTAA
>NW_007901826.1:0-507 GCF_000696425.1 Galeopterus variegatus
AACTAGTTTGAATCCTTTCTCATTTCTTTTGTGTATCTTTTCTAGAATTTTTTCTTGTGGTTTCCACTGGGATTACATTTAACAACTTAAATTTATAACAATCTAGTTAAATTCATATCAATTAACTTTAATAGTGTACAGAAAATTTCCTCCTATATAGCTCCATACCTCCATGTTGTTATTGTTAAAAATTACATCTTTGTACACTGTGTGTCCAATAACATAGATTTATAATTATTTTTGTGCATTTGACTTTTGAATCATGTAGAAACTGAAAAATGGATTTACAAACCAAAATACTGGCTTTTTTATTTGCCTGTGTTTTTACCTTTACTGAAGATCTTTATTCCTTAATACAGATTTTTGTAACTGTCTAGTGTCCTTTAATTTCAACCCAAAGGACTCCCTTTGGCTTTTCTTGTAGGTCAGATATAGTGGAAACACACTACCCCAGCTTTTGTTTATCTAGAAATGTCAACTTCCTTTTGTCTTTCTGGATATAGAATT
>NW_007901827.1:0-507 GCF_000696425.1 Galeopterus variegatus
TATTATGTTGATATACTACCTATTTATTCATCTTCTTTTGAATGCATGTTTCTTTAAAAAATTTTTTTTAGCTATGGAAAACAATGCTCATTGGATCTCCTCATTCATGTCTTACCACGTGTACGTGGAAGAATTTCTTTTATCCCTTCTCAACTAGGGTTCTGTAAGAGAATTAAGCCCTACTGCTCTAAAGTATCTGTTATGCATAATGAATTAATTCTTTCCTATGCATCAAAGATGGAACTAATTATGCACCCTGAAAGAACTGAGAAGGTGGTCGCTCAAATTATTTTCTGTAGGACTTAGTTTTCTTATAGAACTCCAATTTAGAAAGGCTCTACACAGAGAGGAGAAAGTCTAGATGATAGATTATATACATTACTAATCCACATGAAATTGCTAATATATAACCAGTTTTGAGCTACAAAAGGACAGTTTCATAGAGCTCAATTTACATGTCTTTACCTTTGAAACATTTTGCTCATCTGATGTTTATAAAATGGGATT
>NW_007901828.1:0-507 GCF_000696425.1 Galeopterus variegatus
GTTGCAAACTCTGAGGAGAGCAGAAGCTACGCCTGTGGCACGTGAAACACCAGCGGTAAAAGCAGGACAGCAGCACGGTCGTGGACAGTCCTCCTGCAGAGCTGAAACCGCCAAACCACTACTCCCGCCTGCTCTTCAAAACCGAAGTCAATTGGATGTTGAGGACAAACCTGTCTTAATCTGATTTTTGCTTTCTAATAGATGAAGTTAGTTGTGAACAAAAATAAGTGTGGGTGGTACCTAGACTCTATTCCCTTCTGGCAGAATGCACGTTCGCATATTAAAGACTCAGGGGGGAGACACTCAAATTTAACAGTTTATTTGCACAGGAAAACTCTTTTTTCACATCTATTAGCATCTTGACTTTGCTGCTGCTTTTACCTCCATTTTTCAAGCAGGTGAGATTCTTAGCCAGGACATGTCCATGAGGTATCTCATGTCATCCATGAGAAAACACGTGATTCCAGACAATTCCTTGATGAAAGCCCCACAGCAGGTAAGTAGTGG
>NW_007901829.1:0-507 GCF_000696425.1 Galeopterus variegatus
AGAAAATCGGTGAAACCCAAAACTGGTTCTTTGAAAAGAGTAGTAAAATCGATAAGCCTCTAGCCAGGCTAACTAAGAAAACAAGGGGTGGGGGGCCAGGGGCTTCAGCCACGCCCCCCTGACATCTCCATTCAGCTCAGCAACAACCAGGCCACCCCTGGAAGCCCTCTGGTCTCCCCTGCAGTAATGAGGGGGATACCACAGGCCTCAGCCACACACCCCCTTCCTCCTCCCACCTTATTTCCTTCTCCTTTCCCCTCTCCCCTTCCCACCCAACTGCTTCACAACAATTTAGAACACAAAAACAGATGGAGCTGCGGACCAACCCCTCTTCCCGCAACCAGGCAAGGAGCATGACAAAAAATGGGTGGCCACCACAAAAACCACAGCTGCCGCAAAAGCAGCTCGACGCCACAACCACCATGCAGATGTCCCACCAGCCACTCAAGTGCATTGACACAAGGAGAGTCACCAGCAGAGACCAAAGAAAAAAAGAGGATGTCTCTC
>NW_007901830.1:0-507 GCF_000696425.1 Galeopterus variegatus
CATGTGATATGTGTTGAAATTAAGAGCTTTGTTGCCTGGGCAACCACCCTCCTTTACTTTGCGAAAAAAAGATTCTCTGAAACTCTTTTCATTTCTTAGCACAGCACAGTGTGGCTTAGAGACTAGGCCTGTGCTTTGAAGTCAGACAAATCTGGGTTTGAATTCTAGCTCTGCCACTTATTATCTCTCTGATCCTGGCAGGTTACTTAAGCTCTAAGTCTCAGTATCTTCCTCTGAGAAATGGGTATAATTACATCCCCTTCATAGAGTTAAAATGAGTATAAATAGTATACTAATAGTAAAAGTATAATATCTACCACCTATCTCATAATAGGTGTTTAGGAATGACAGAAAAAAAAAATAACTGCTTGATTAAATAACAGAGAAAACTGTTATTTTAAACCTAGATAAATGTTTTTTTTCTAGCTGCTTGAAAACAGCTTTAATGAGGTCTATTTACACACACACCATAAAGTCCACCCGTTTGATGATCTTTAGTATGTTTAC
>NW_007901831.1:0-507 GCF_000696425.1 Galeopterus variegatus
CAAATGTCCAACTGCCTTCTTCCGTGAGAAAGTAGAAGGAAATGTGCCATAGAAGCAGATGCAGTGTTATCCCTCTTCTGGCATAAACATAGTAGTGAAGGTCCAATTGGGCATGACAATCTGATTTATCTTTACTCCAGAAATGTCCCGATGATAGGGTGCATTTCTATCAGGTCTGCTTTTTGAGCTAATGCCAAAGGATGTCAAACAAATCCAGTAATAGGCAAGATAACTAGCTATTACCTTTGTTGTTTCTCATTTGACTTTATGTCCTTGTATGGGACACACATTTACTAGATCACAGACAGAAATATGTTGACATTTCTCTTTATTTATTTTATACAGTTTTGAGCCTCGATTCTATCTGATTCAAAAATCTTTATGTAGTTGCTTATAGGAAGTTATGTCAAGTTACTGATTTATCGGTCATTCAGGTTTAAAACTCGGTCACTGTTTGGTGTGTCCCCCTTCCTCTCCTTTTTAGGGCTCATTCTGAGTACCCTGGTG
>NW_007901832.1:0-507 GCF_000696425.1 Galeopterus variegatus
AAATTTAAATGGGCATCTTGTATTTTCATTTGCTCAGCCTGGTCACATTAACTAGTAACTAACCAGTAAAGAATGCCACTGAACTCCTTAAATAACAAGAAAAGGCCACAGAAGCAGAGGGTCCAGATGCTGCTGTCCTTTCCTTCTCCTTGGTGCACATCCCATAGTCCAGATTCCTGTCCAGCTCATCACACCAGCTTTTGTGACCTCAAACAGCTCATCCCCTTGCTGTCATCCAGTCTCTGCTCAGATGTCACTTTTTCATGAGGCTTTTCCCAACCTCCCTGCCTTGCCTACCCTATAATCCTATTTGTGGTCTCCAACACTTAACGTCTAGCTGCAGTTGTGCAATTCATGTCTTTGGTTGTTCTCAATCCACCCAATTAGAGCAGGGATCTGGACTGCCTTTGGTACTGGGGCAGCCCCATCTAGTACATAGTTGGGCTTCCCGTTAGCAACTGCATAAATGAATGAATGAATGAATCCTCCAAGGAAGGAAGCTTCAGT
>NW_007901833.1:0-507 GCF_000696425.1 Galeopterus variegatus
TACTACACCGTACTGATGATGGCTACCAAACTTTTATGACTGTGGGCATAGAAAAGAGTGATGTTGGGCCGGCCCGGTGTCGCACTGCTACAGTGCGCCACTTGGGAAGCACGGCGGCGCTCCCGCCGAGGGTTCGGATCCCACATACAGACCGGTTCCCGCTCACTGGCTGAGCGAGGGGCGGGCGCGACACTGAGGGTTGCGGTCCGTTGCCGGACACGGAAGAAGACAAAAAAAAAGGAAAAAAATAAAAAAAGAAAAGAAAAGAGTGATGTTATCTTCTGGAATTTGCTGAATGCTAGATATCCTCATTACATGGTCCACCACCTTCTTCTGTGTGGTCTTTATCACCTGTGGGGGACCAGGACAAGGAAAGGGGGATTAACACTCTCGGACCATGCCACCTGCTAGCTACGCAGAGCTCCCCCTTGGTTTTCCTAGCCAGAAGACTATTATTTTATTTAAATTTTTTGGCAGCTGGCCAGTACAGGGATCCGAAACTGTGAC
>NW_007901834.1:0-507 GCF_000696425.1 Galeopterus variegatus
TAAGCTGATACTGGTTAGACAGAATGACAGTGTGACAAATTCAGAAAATGGTGAGACTTTTCACCCAGACCCAAAGTCATCTACTTTTACACACACACACACACACACACACACACACACACACACACATTTGCTGTGATAAATGTTTCTATGACCAAGCAGCAAAGGGGCTGGTGATTTCCTATTTCAGCTTTCCAGAAGATGTTTAGTCACACAAAATAAAAATGAGGTATGTCAAAGAAAAATTTCAGTAGAAAAGTCAAACAGTTAGAGAAGACATTATTCAAGACTACTGCAATATGGGAGAGAGATTGAACTCAACTCCGCCAAAACAAAAGAAAGTGGGAGGATTTTTAAGCATGGGGTAAGCTAGTGGAAAGTACCAGAAAACATTGGAGAAGAGGTTGGTCCTGTGATTACATCATATATGTTTGCTAATCATTGCGTACAGGAGTTAGGTTTCTACCCTCCCATGGAAACTGAGAGATAGGTAGTTCTCTTTCTTGA
>NW_007901835.1:0-507 GCF_000696425.1 Galeopterus variegatus
ACACACACACATTTAATGTTTTTGATGTCAAAATATACACATTTTGTAAATTTAACTCTTGACAATTAATTGTAGCTCTAGTTTTTTAATAATTTTGTTCTTTAACCATTATATTACAGTTAAATTTGCTTATATGCCACCATTGCAATCCTATTATAAATATAACTCTGTGTTACTTATACCATTGAGTTTTGTATTTTTGGATGCTTTATGTTATTAAGTAGTGGCTATTTGTTTCAGCTTAAAGAACTCCCTTTAGTAATTCCTTTCAGGCAGGCCTAGTTGTGAACACCCTTAGCCTTTGTTTGATGGGAAAGTTTTTAGGTCTCCTTCATTTCTGAAGTGCAGCTTTGCTGGGTTAAGTATTCTTGGTTGTCAGTTTTTTTTTTTCCCTTCAGTATTTTGAATATATCATCCCACTCTCTCCTAGGCTGTAGAGTTTCTGGCAAGAAATCTGCTGATAACCATGTAGCAACTCCTCTGTATGTTATATATTTCTTATTTCTT
>NW_007901836.1:0-507 GCF_000696425.1 Galeopterus variegatus
AATCATGTAGTGTGAGTCCACTAATGCTCTTCTATTTCAAAATTGTTTTGGCCATTCCATTTTCTCTCTCTCTCTCTCTCTCTCTCTTTTATTTCCATGTAAACTTTAGAATCAGCCTGTTAATTTAAAAAAAAAAAATCTTGCTAGAATTTTGTTTTGAATTGAATTGAATGTGTAGATTGAAGAGAATTGACATCTTAACAAAATTGATTTTTCCAGTTCATGAACATAATATATCTCTTCATTTAGTCAGGTCTTCTTTGATTTCTTTAATCAAGATTTTGTAGTTTTCAGCATCATATTTTGCAGATTTTTGTAAGAATTATATGTAAGTATTTCATGTTTTTTGGTTCTATTATAAATAATGACAATGTTCTATTTCAATTTCTAATTGTTCATTGCTAGAATATAAAAAATATATTGTATATTAACCTGACATTTTGCAACCTTGCTAAACTTATTTATTAGTTTTAAGAGGTTATTTTGCAGATTCTTTGGGATTTTTTT
>NW_007901837.1:0-507 GCF_000696425.1 Galeopterus variegatus
ATTGGATCTAGTCCCCATACTCAAGGAACCTATTGGATTTTTACCTTTATTATTATTATTATTATTATTAATAATAATAATAATAATAATAAATAATAATAATAATTATTTTTTTATGACAATGTGGTGCTATGCTCACTTGACTGATGGCACTTCCTCTAGTTTAACATCTTGCTTCACCTGCAACATCGCAGTAATCAGTCTATTTGATGTTTCTCCACCTGTTACAGTTGACTTACATCTTGTTTCCCCAATAATATCCTTACTTGTCTAAGAGCAACAGAAAATTTTTCTACTTCTTTGTATTCTTTACAATGGTTAGCAAAGGGCTATGCATGAAGTAGGCTGTTATCAAGTATACATTGAGTTGTTGAGATAAATGTCAATAGTACTTGTGGAAAGTTGAGTGGACAGAGTTTTCAGAGCATGCTATCAATAACTAGTAGGAAATCACAGACAAATCTCATCTCTTTTACACTGAATTTTATGTATAAAATTCATGTGTTA
>NW_007901838.1:0-507 GCF_000696425.1 Galeopterus variegatus
TATTAGGGGTTCAGTTTGCCATGTAAACCACAAGTTCATAAAACATATAAAGTGTTTTAAACTATCTCCCTGAAATAAGAAATGATAAATGAATTGTATTTAATTGTATGTGCAAAGGTAACTCAGTTGTGAAAAATGTAGCCCTTGGTACTGACTCTTTTATGCCACTGCTATACATTTTCTTATTTCCCCATAAATAACAGATTTTCTTAATTAAACAAATATATCATCTATACCTTGTGATTACAATGCAACAATTAAAATCCTGGAATTAGAAGAAGCATCATTTATTTTAGAGCATGCAGAGATGTTCATCTTTCCAAATAACTACAGAAAAGAGGCTCCCCACAGTTCATATGCTGGTTATGAAGGTAATATTGTATAACTCATCACTAGATGAAACATGACAGACAAATTCAAAGAAAGCAATGGCATTTTAATTTTTAAGGTTGATGAAGCATATACAATAGCAAAACATTCTGCTTGTTACAATTTCATGTTATTAGA
>NW_007901839.1:0-507 GCF_000696425.1 Galeopterus variegatus
ATTTAAGACAAAACCCTTGAATATTGAAGTTTGCATCTCAACAGGAAACATCCATGTTTTTGCAAGCATAATCATTCTCTCTCTCTTTTCTCAAGTCTACCCTACCTTGCTTCCTCTGCAGCACTTTTCCTATAATCATATACAATCACTTAACATACTCACACACACACACACATGAACACTAGATATCATCAAGCAAGAGATGTTTGTCACTCTTATGTGTGATATTTGCTTCTGAAACAAAAATTTGAGAGAATAGAAACAGGAAAAATGCATGATGGCTAGTCTCATAAGATGTACACATGTAAAACATTAGGGGAAGCTTCCAAATACAGTGTAATGTGCACATGCAGAGACATGAGTTGCAGCTCATTACGGAGTATTTTCGCAGTGACTAGGTGTTGTCCAAAGTGAACTGTGTGGTGAAGTCTTATAACTCACAAGACAAGGCAAAGCAAAACAGCATTAGAGATTTTTGAAAGGTTTAGAACTTCAACAACTTTGGAG
>NW_007901840.1:0-507 GCF_000696425.1 Galeopterus variegatus
ATGCTTGATATACAGTGAAATTGTTAACTTTAAAAGATGCCTGTTTTTTTATTTTTTGTTTCTTTGGGTTTTTTTTAAGTTTTATTTACTTATTTTATTTTTATTTATTTATTTATTTTAACTTCTCAATATACATTGTAGTTGATTTTCATGCCCCTTTACCTTTTCCTCTGTCCCAATATCCTCATTTTAAGTTGGATCTGGAGCATTTATGAAACAGTAAGGCGAGGCCTGTGAACCAAACTGACTGCATTTTCCCTGCAGAGGACACTTTGTTACTTTCCCACTCCTCAGGCATGAGACCCCGCAGGGCAAATCATTACCCCATGGGGAGCCCTGACGAAACAGACTGAGATAAGAGAGGAAACAGATATTTACGAAGGAGCAAAACCCCTCCCCAGGGCTTGTTTACCATGATTGTAAAAGTTACAGATTAGCCTTAAGAGCCCTTTAGGAATTCCCACCTGTGCACAAAGCATCAGGGTGACTGCTACAGTGACCCTCCTG
>NW_007901841.1:0-507 GCF_000696425.1 Galeopterus variegatus
TGCCTCCTAAAGTGCAGAGTTACTTAAGCTGGTCATATATAAATTCATTTTAGATTGTATGTGAGCAATACTTTTAGTTTCATTGTACATTTTACTTTATTTAGTAGAGACAACATAAAAATCATAATTGATCCCGCCGAGGGTTCAGATCCCACGTACAGACCGGTTCCCGCTCACTGGCTGAGCGAGGTGTGGGCGCAGCACCGAGGGGTGCGATCCCGTTGCCGGTCCCGGTCCGGTATGGGTGCGACACTGAGGGTTGCGATCCATTGCCGGACACGAAAAAAGACAAAAAGGAAAAAAAAATCATAATTGAATTTATGTATATTATTACCTATGTAGACAAGTGAAATTGATGAAAAAAAAATTAAGTAATTATACAGTGTTAAGCAGAGATGACAAAAACCATGAAGGTAGACTAGAAGGTGGACTATTTGGGCCAAAATTTACTTTGAACCTCTGTCAGTCACAATGTCAGATAAGAATATGACAGAAGAATGGCTGAAA
>NW_007901842.1:0-507 GCF_000696425.1 Galeopterus variegatus
AAATATCAATACCTGTGGGAAATATGTGATGCTCAAATCAGGATAATTAGTACATTCAACACTATACAATGTAATTGTTTTTCAATGATCTTTACCAATTCTTTCCTTACCCCCACTTCCTCTCCCATTTCCCACCTTTGGTACCTCAGTTCTGTCCTCTCCTTTTGAAAAATCAAGAAATTATTGTGATTGTTGTATGTATTATTTATTTATTTATTCATTCATTCATTCATTCATTCATTCATTTTATTTATTTATTTATTTATTTATTTATTTATTTATTTATTAGCTGCTATTAATGGGTGAGAACATGTGGTATTTCATTCCATGCTTGGCTTATTTCACTTAATGTAATTTGCTCTAAGTTCATTCGTGTTTCTTTGAATGTCAGAATTTCCTTCTTTTTTATGATAAAGTAGCATTCCACTATGTAAATATACCACCTATTCTTTATCCAGTCATTCACTGACGGACATTTAAGTTGGTTCCAACTCTTGGCTATTGTAA
>NW_007901843.1:0-507 GCF_000696425.1 Galeopterus variegatus
CTGACAACTTTAGTATCTTCATAATGCATATGTTTAAGCAGCTAATCTAATTGACCAGATTGTTACCTGAACATATTTTCCTTTTATTTGTTGAAATGTGCTAGATATGATGAGTCATGATTCAAAACCTTGTCGTTTCTTAATTCCGCCTGGCTGATTGGATAACCTAAGGCTTTCATTTGTGTTTCCACTGAGTTTCCGCTGCCCCTGAACTCAGGTTTGGATTCCACGTTTCCCTGGACCAATCTTTCCTGTCTTCCTCCATACGCTATCCCACCCCCAACTCTTTCCAAGGATGCTTTTCTCAATCAATTACTACTAACCCTTACTGTAGAGGGTAAAAGCGGGTCTTAAAAAATGATATTTTAGTAACTGGCTGATCTAGTTTAGTTATAGATTGACTGTAATAAATTAGACTTTTTTTCCTAAAAAAAAAAGTGTTTTACATGATTCATTTCTAAACTAGTGTAGAGGACTAGGCTAAATGACAACTTTGTGGTCTTTTTC
>NW_007901844.1:0-507 GCF_000696425.1 Galeopterus variegatus
TCAATTTTATTAGGAAAGTTAGGGGAAGGAGGTGTGTTCAGACGTGGCTCTATTCCCTAACTTTTTGCTTTGGGAGAACTATATTCTGATTAATTGTTGAGACAAGAGGCCAGGGCTAATATTTATCAAGCATATTCATAGTATCTACCAGGCATTGTACTGGTGTATTTAACATTCACACAAATCCTGTAAGGCAGGTATTTACCATTTAAAAGATTGAGGCTGAGAGAGATTTCCTAACTTCTCTGTGTCACAAAGCCAATAAGGTAGTGATACCAGGATTCAAACTCAAGTCTTTCTGATTCCAAAGAGTCTGCTCTTCCCAATTAGGCCATACTTATAGCATTCCATGGTCATGGATTGTATTCAAAACCATTCACTCTCCCTTTTTTTATAAGAAGATTTACATAATGTCTCACTGACTTTGGATTTGGCTTTGTGACCTGCTCTGACCATTGCAGTGTGAGTGGATACGATGAACGCCACATCCTTTAAGAGCAATCATGG
>NW_007901845.1:0-507 GCF_000696425.1 Galeopterus variegatus
CCCTTTATGTGTATGTATTACACACACACACCACTTCTCAGAAATTGGTTTTCTTACACTACTCTCCAGAGTTGGGGAGTTGAACCCCCACCCCCAGAAGCCAGCAGGAGCATGAGCAGAAGTCACAGGCTGTCCTTGAGAGGGGTGGTCTGCCAGACACTGCAGCCCACTCCTCTGGCTGCCCTGGGGTCGCTCTCCTGTTTGTAAGATGGAGATGAGCTGTGAAAACAAGCGAGTTCATGCATGAGCAGTACTTCAGCTTGTACCTATGCAGAGTGAACACGGGAAAGGTGACTGCCACTGAGCAGGTGGCTGGTGGGGCTACAGAGATGGGGGAGGGGCACGACCCACTGGGTCTGGGGATGTGGGCCCTGGGTCAACCCTGCTCTCCATGGCCATGACATTGGTCTTGCAGGAAATTAATCTTAACATGCTGTTTTTTGTCATCTGGCATTGAATACAGTTATAATAAATGTACAATTCATTTGTCTTTTACTTATAAATGAA
>NW_007901846.1:0-507 GCF_000696425.1 Galeopterus variegatus
CTCAGTAAATCTCAAGAGGCTATTTAGGTTTCTTTGAAATTTGGTTTATTTCTACAGGTCATATTTCTTCCCTTTCAGAGCAATGCAGACCCAGAAAGTAAGCCTCTTCACTACAACCACTGAATATGTAATTTCAGTAAAAATTTTCAGATCAAAATCTTCTGTCTGTCTTTTACTGGGGAGAAAGTTGACTGAATTAATGAGTTATTTATGTGTGCCTTTCTTCTTTACTTCAAAGTATCTACTTTGTGTATGATTTAGGCACAAGCCTAATTCACTGCATTCTAAATGACTTTGAAAAGAGATATTTCAAGTGAAGACAGCAAAGGATTAAATCGTTGAGTTTGTTCCACATTCCGTACTCATATAACCTGGCCTCCTCTCACTGCTGCCTCTGGTGTGCTCTCAGCTCCTCTCTCCTCCATTTTTACCTCTGCCTTCTCTGCTTCTGCTCTAACCCCCTACTGCAGTGGCTCCCCACCTGTTTGCTCCAGCACTCTGAAGGGT
>NW_007901847.1:0-507 GCF_000696425.1 Galeopterus variegatus
GTTAGCTAGTGATTGGTTACCACATTTTACTGCTTTTGTTGTAACCCTTATTTGTTAAATTGTTCAACAAATTGTGAGCTGGTGTACATGCTAAAATAAAAAATAACACTGTTATATCATGATCAGTTGTGAAATATCTCAAAAGTAGGTTATTACTAAAAATATGTAAGTTTATGAATGATTTATTTTTAAAAAATTAATTGGAGGCTTTCATTCTATCTGATTGGTAAAAATTTAAAAGTTTGACAATACTTAGTGTAGGCAAGGATGTGGAGTAATGAGAACTCATATATATGTATTACTAGTGGGAGTGTAAATTAAACCAAGAATTTAAGAAAATGATTTGACATTACCTAGTAAAGATGAACACATGCATATTCAACAACTCAGTAATTTCATTTCTAAGTATATATCCTAATTTGGAGAGACTCTTAAACGTTTACCCAAAGAAATGAATATAAGGGTGTTCGCTGGATTGGTCTGAGTGCAGTGGTGTTTGCAACTAAT
>NW_007901848.1:0-507 GCF_000696425.1 Galeopterus variegatus
AAGTACATTAAGTAAAAATTCCAGCATCATTAGAGATAGAGGCTGGAGGAAATTTAATTTCATTAAAGCCCTTATAAATTAATTTAATTGTGGGCTCCAATACCATATTAGTGATTTGCATATTTTCCCTCACAGTAGTTTTAGTAAGCTTTAGAAATAGTTCTAAAAGTCAATATTGCATTTCTGTGAGTGAGGTTATTTTGTTTTAATCACAAAAGACAACATTTTATCAAATCAAAATAAGCTCATTTATATGACTATACTTCTATCAAAAATTCTCCAAAAAAAAAAAAAGTGCAGTTAAAATGGAAAGTAGCTTATTTAAAAAATAAATGACATTTGTTAGGAAGATGGGTCTATTTTGAAGCAAATTCAAAAATAAGTTTGCTTTTCTCAAAGTAGTTATTGGAACAAGATGGTATAGAACCAACTCTCCAGGAAATGAGTACTTAGATAATTGTCAAAATTAAGTTTCAGAAGTGAGAATCCTTCCCATCATACATATCA
>NW_007901849.1:0-507 GCF_000696425.1 Galeopterus variegatus
TATGATGACTCCCCTGCAGTGACCACAAAGCACACCTGAAACCAAGTCCTGTGTTTAAAACTCTCAATCTTAATGTCTAATATTACATCACACACACACACACACACACACACACGCACGCACACACACGCACATGCCAGCCCATTCTTAGATGATACCAATTGGTTATAAGATTCACCCTCCAAATTTCAGCCATGACTCAAGATTACAATCTTGACACATCATGTCTCCATTTCCATAAAGAACAGAAAGTTTTAGTTTTCCGATTATCATGAACATCAAACATTTATTGAGCATATACTGGATACAAGAATTAAAATCACTTGAGAAGCTTCCAATGTAATTGGAGAACATATGACATAAACAGAAAGAAAAAAAAGAGCCTGGAAGTAAAGACCCATCAAATTCGAGAGCTATAGGGGTCCATAGTGGGCATTCCTTCAGTTGCATCTCTGAATTTCCTTCCCTAGTCATGAGTTTTAAAATATCACTTGTATTTCAAGATCC
>NW_007901850.1:0-507 GCF_000696425.1 Galeopterus variegatus
AGGAAAAATAAAACAAACACACACAATTCCAGAGTTGAAGTCAAGCCTTCTAGCTCTTCGACAATAGTGTTCCTCTTATAATGCACAATAATATTCTAAAAATCTGTCATAATCACCTGATAAAATAGAATATATGAGAAGGAAGCACAATAGGAGCCGTCTAACACCCTGGCTATTACCAAGATAAAAATGCTGGTTTCATTCCTCTGCCATGTTCTAAAACTGACTCAAAATAAACTTATTTTTCCCACAACTTTGTCAAGGTATTGACAAATACTGACAAAACATATAATGCCTACTTAAAAAGAATTATATAGTAAGCATTTATTTCCCTCCATTTTAGCAATAAAGGCTGCATATTCATGTCTTTAAAAAGTGAACCTCTAACAGGGGGAAACTAAATATATAAAGAGGGGGAAACTAACTCATTTTCATGACTCTTCATATGCTCTCTGCAGCTGTCATCTGCATGTCACAGAATCACATTGGTTGTGAACAATAGAAACA
>NW_007901851.1:0-507 GCF_000696425.1 Galeopterus variegatus
ACTGATAGTGAACTGGTCAGACACTGGTGCGTGGTTGCCACCATCCCCCCAGGAATGTTTGCAATGAATAGCTGCATAAATCTTCTGAAGTGCAATAAGAAAAATGCCAAGTCTCTCCCAGGTTCGTGGAAGGACGTGGGCAGCCTGGGATCAGGGCTGGGCACAGCTGTCCCGACCAGAGCGTGGACAGTTAAGGCCCAACAGGGCGGGCCCTCCGTGCGCTGGCAGGCCTTGGTCTGAGGACCTCCCTGCACTGGAGCTGCGGTGAGGTAATGGGTTGCTCGGCCACACCACGATGCCTGTGTAGATGCTGACTTGGCCAGGCAGTGGTGCCCAGCTGTTTGGTCCAACACTAGTCTGGATGTCACTATGAAGAAATTCTGTAGATGGGATTAACATTTGAATCACGGACTTTGAGCAAAGAGATGACCCTCCAGGTGTGAGCAGGCCTCACTTCAGAGCAAAGACTGAGGTTTCCCAGAGAAGAAGGAATTCTGCCCCAACAGG
>NW_007901852.1:0-507 GCF_000696425.1 Galeopterus variegatus
TAAATAGGCAGACCATGCAAGAAGAACTTGTACTTAAAATCATCCAATGTTGTATTTGTAATGTCACATATGAGTAGCATATGCCTTCTTTAGTTTATCACTTTTATATTCATGTCTGATAAACCATCCTCATGGAGGGATGTTGGTTAACCTAACCCCTGTGGAACAATCAGGAGGTTGGGCAATTCATTTTATTTTGTACACAGTTTGGCTAGAAAGCTGAAGATTTATTGATGCAATGTAAAATATTAGCTGGCAGGTAAAAATAAGCCTGTTAATGAATGTGATTAGAACAGCAGCTGGAATGAACTGCAGTGTTTGCAACATCAGTGGAATTAATAGACCTTAAAATATTCAGGGAATCAATTAAAAGTCTTCTTTGGGATTCAAAAAGTGTGTGTTCATGTGCTTAACTTTAAAATGAGCACCAGGAGAAGAAATGGCCAAATCTGTTGGAAAAGTGGTTAAAGATTCCAAGGGTGTTTGACTGTTTCTGGGCCCAGCCAG
>NW_007901853.1:0-507 GCF_000696425.1 Galeopterus variegatus
TGAATAAGCAACAGCTACACACCATTGAGAGACAAATTTTATATTTCAGATCCAGGTACAGTACAAAATTTGAAACAACAACTGTAAAACTCTAAAGGGAAATGTGAATTCAAATTTTCCATAATATATTAAAATATTATGCTTTGACAAGATATAAAAAAGCATGAAAAGAATTATGAAATGTGTCACAGTTACCTCTCAAAATGCTTTACCTGCTACCTGCAACTCATCATAATTACCTCACTCAGGCAAAAAGTATAGCAATTATGATGCCACTGTATGGCAAGGTTTATCACCACCTCACTGACCACCATCAATTAAGTCTTTATTGCCATCAAATTGGTGAGCAATCTAGCTTCAATCTTGTCCTAGGGCCACTCCTAGATAGGTGCTGAGTGTGGTCTCTTAATGTCATTAATAGGCAAGCCTAAGAATGGGAGGCAAAGGGGGAGAGCATAATTGAGGCAAGAAGTTGCTGTTGTATGAAGTTCATCAGAATGCGCACAG
>NW_007901854.1:0-507 GCF_000696425.1 Galeopterus variegatus
GCTGGAATCCTGGCTCTGGTACCCCTCAGCTGGTCTCAGGCAAGCTACTTCAGGGCAAAGGGACTCAGTTTCCCCTTGTGCAAAATGTGGGAAATAATCCCTATCCCCCAGGTTGCTGTGAACATTAAGATATTCAATAGTTAAGACTTAAAGCGCCAGTGCCTGGTGCATAGCAAGTGCTCAGTAAACACTAGTTTCCTCCCCCCACCCCACATTCTCCCTCTGGAGCTCCCTCAGGACTTTCCCCTGAGGGCCTTCTCTAATGTTTTTGAGAAAGAGATCTGCCTGAAATCGTCTGCCCACTCCACCCAGGGCAGCAGAAAATTCCTGGGGAGCCTGTATCAGGCACCTCCTTCCTTCTGAGGTCCTGGTCACTTTGGCCTACCACTCTGGGTGTGGGGAGTGGGGGGGGACTCTGCCCTGCCCACGACCCTGGGACCTTGTTCCTCTTGACTCCAGACACTCTAGAGCTGGGACTGGAGAAGCCTGGGAGACTGGTCTGGTAAA
>NW_007901855.1:0-507 GCF_000696425.1 Galeopterus variegatus
AAAAAAATGTTTTTATCTCATTTGGATTTATTTCATAAAAGCTAAGTCTTGTGGTTTAGTATAGCAGGTAAGCTAAGTGTTTGTAGACCAGCCTTACTTAAATTAGTACTTTTTAATGAATAGAATAACTTGAATATTTTGCACATCCCCTAAGTGATTTGTTAATATACATTTAAAATTACATTCTACTGTTGTTGCCAAGTTTTTATTAAGATTAATCCAGACCCTACCATTTTAAATTAGTGCCTCTATAAATTAGTGTAACATGATTTAGTATCTCATAGTTATCTGAGAATCTAGTTTTTGACTTAAAACTATTTTATTTAAGAAACAGCTAATGTTAGTCTTTCACAGTCCTTAATATGTGAAGTGATAAACGAGATTTACCTTTCTAATTAATGGCTGTTTTGTTGTGGGGCGAACACACAGAGGAATCCAAGACTGGTATCAGTGCTGTAGTTTTATAGCTCTTTATTTTAGTGTTGCAGCTCTTTGTTCAGTGTTACA
>NW_007901856.1:0-507 GCF_000696425.1 Galeopterus variegatus
GATAAGGGATAGTGGTCTGTACACTTTTCTCCTGTGATGTCTTTTTATTTTCTCTATGATGCCTCATAAAATTAATTGGGAAGGGCCGGCCCGGTGGCACACTGGAGAGTGCACCGCTTGGGAGTGCGGCGGCACTCCCGCTGAGGGTTCAGATCCCATGTGAAGACCAGTTCCCGCTCACTGGCTGAGTGCAGTGTGGGCGCAACACCGAGAGTTGCGATCCTGTTACCGGTCAGTAAAAAAAAAAAAAAGACAAAAAGGAAAAAAAAATTAATTGGGAAGTGTTCCCCTCTCCTTTTTGTAAAGAGAATTTCTAAAAATTTATATTACTTTTTAAAAAATACTGATAAAATTCAGTATGGTGCATGGGGGTGAAAGAGAGACAGAGAGAGACAAAGAGACAGAGACTTTTAATAAAGAACTTAATTTATTTAGTTATAAAAGGACTGTTCAGAATTTTTATCCATGTATAAGTTTTGGTAGGTTGTGTTTATCAAAGAAGTTACC
>NW_007901857.1:0-507 GCF_000696425.1 Galeopterus variegatus
TACTTAGATCGATGAGCTTGGTCTGATGAGTTTACTTAGATTGATGAGCTTGGTCTGATAAATTTACTTAGATCGATGAGCTGGGCCAGATGAGTTTACTCAGATCGATGAGCTCGGTTTGATGAGTTTACTTAGATCAATTCGCTCGGTCCAATGATTTTACTTAGATTTATTAGCTTGGACTGATGAGTTTACTTAGATCAATGAGCTCGGTCCGATGAGTTTGCATAGATCGAGGAGCTTGTTCTCATGAGTTTGCTTAGATCGAAAATCTTGGTCTGATGAGTTTAATAAGATTGATGACCTTCGTCTGATGAGTTTACTTAGATCGATGGGCTTGTTCTGATGAGTTGAATTAGATCGATTGGCTTACTCTGATGAGTTTACTTAGATCGATGAGCTTGGTCTGGTGAGTTTACTTAGATCGATGAGCTCAGTCTGATGAGTTTACATAGATCGATTAGCTTCGTCTGATGAGTTTACTTAGATCAATGTGCTTGGTTTGAT
>NW_007901858.1:0-507 GCF_000696425.1 Galeopterus variegatus
CGTCAAAGTCTTATTTGCATCATGTGATTTCCCCAAGAACATCATGCTTATCTATCCTCAGGCTTACCACATCCATATTTTTCCTAACATTGAGAGCCCTTCATCATCCCATCTCTCTGTCTTGAAAACTTACCTTTGACTACCCGTCATGAATTTTCTGCCTTAGTGTCACTGATTTCTTTACCGAATTCCATGTTTCCTGTCATTGCCATTCACGTGTGATTATTATTATCACATACTTCTTTAAGACGCTGTAGAAAAGACAAAATGCCTTCCAGTCCTGGATGAGGTCACTGATGTCTTTGACCACTCAAGAAAAGAATCCTATTGCAGAAAGACCTCAGAGCAAAAGATTTTATGAGAAAGGAGTCAAAAAATTATTCTCTTGTTAACTATTCAAATGTAGACAGAGAGTTAATAATTCACCAGCTTTGAACCCAGGGTATGACAGGATTAACCAGGGGGCAATTTTCTACCCAGAAAGGAGCCTGGTAAGTACTGGCTTTT
>NW_007901859.1:0-507 GCF_000696425.1 Galeopterus variegatus
GGACATACACTTCTGGGAGAGTGCGTGGAGGATCAATGAGGGGATACTAAGCTTTTGGACACCTTGGGGTAAAGTATGAATGAGCAATCTCCTGGTGTTTTCCTGCCATATTCCCGCATTTGCTTTGGCGGACTGAGTAAGAGAAAAGTAACTATTGGAACAATTTAATAAATTTCTAAAAGAGGAAAGCAATTCAAACTCTATGTATAGGTACTAGGCCCTTTATGCTCCCCTCATTCCGTTTTCAGTTAATTTAGTATGTTTAGGTTTATATGCGGCTTAGAAAAATATACCTCAAAGGAGCTGTTAGCAAGAATAAATGTTTTTTGCTGAGACTAAGTTAAAGCATAGAAAGATTACATTGTATCTAGTCTAACTCAAATTGTTTTGTGATAAACTTAACCTATTTAATTGTTAAAACATATCAGGTATCCTATTGTGTAAGAGAAAATCTAGCTAGAGCGACTTAACCGTGTGTGTGTGTGTGTGTGTGTGTGTGTGTGTGTG
>NW_007901860.1:0-507 GCF_000696425.1 Galeopterus variegatus
AATGCTTAAGCAAAGCAGCTTCTAAGGGGCCATAACAAAGGTCAGGCCCGAGCACACTTAACTTTAATAGCCCCCACCGGTTCCAGGAAATGCTTGGTTCCTTATCTAAAGGCCACCTAGCCAGGCCCCGGGGAAGATAAATGATTGAGAAATGCGCTATGGGGTGCCAGCCAGCTAAAGCCCACCTGTAAATCTAAAGGCGCCACAGATAACCAACAACTGATCCTATCACAAGATCTGTTCAAAAAAAAACTGTATAAAAGCTGCTTGTATTGTAAATTCGGGGCCGCTTTGGTCTGAAACACAAGGCGACCCCAGCTAGCTGGAAAATTAAAAATTAAATCCCTCTTGTTGATTGCAGCGTCTCTGGTCTTGTGGTCTTTGTGAAGCGAGCCACTCACTCCGGCGTGTGGGATTTGTGCTTGGTGCACGGGTCTTACAGGTGTTTAAAGTTGCAGTAGGGGTTGCTCTTGCTGGAAGTGTCTAGAGTACAGCCATGCATGCAAG
>NW_007901861.1:0-507 GCF_000696425.1 Galeopterus variegatus
TCCCTCCTGCCCAGACATTTTACCCTCCATGATTTGATTAGATCATTGCACTTCTCTGTGGACTCTGCTCCGGTTCTCTGAAATTTTTTGTTATAAGGAGAGGTATTAAACCTGCCAGTTGTAGCAACAAAACTATTAGGTCTGTTGGTGGAAGCACAACCTTCGTTGACTTTTGCCAAGCTCTGGACTGGGAGTTTCATGTCAGATTTTCAGTGGGCCTGATTCAGAAAGAGGGGTGGTCAAGTGGGTGGGTGAGCATAGTATGGCCTCTCCCTCTGTAGCAGCTTCTCTGTCCCCTGCTGCCTGGGTATACCTGCCAGACTTTCTGCACTGAAGGTGACAAGTCTGTAATACCCTTGGAATTGGAGCAGAAGTCATGCTGGTGTTTTTTTTCTTTCCCCCCTAGATTCACATATGAAGATTATCAGAACACTGCAGAATGGCTCCTGTCTCACACCAAGCACCGACCTCAAGTGGCAGTGATCTGTGGTTCTGGATTAGGAGGTC
>NW_007901862.1:0-507 GCF_000696425.1 Galeopterus variegatus
CTTTGAGTTTTGCCAATTTGACTATAACATGCCTTGGCGAAGCCCTTTTGGGGTTGAATACATATGGGGATCGTTGAGCTTCCTGGATCTGAAGATCTGTGATTTTTCCTATGCCTTGGAAGTTTTCTGCCACTATTTTGTTGAATATGTTTTCAATACAATCTCCTTTTTCCTCCCCTTCTGGAATACCCATGACTCGGATATTTGAGCGTTTAAGGTTGTCTAATATCTCTCTCAGGTTTCCTTCAATATCTTTGATACTTTTTTCTTTTTTCTTTTCTGCTTGTGTTATTCCAAACAGGCCATCTTCAAGTACAGAAGTTCTCTCTTCAACTTCCGTTAGCCTGCTGGTTAAACTCTCCATTGTGTTTTTTATTTCACTGAATAGCTTCTTCAGTTCTGTAAGTTCTGCTACATTTTTTTTTTTCGGACATTGATTTCATTGCACACTTCCTCTCTCGGGTTCTGTATATTTTTCTTTATTTCTTCATGCTGTCTAGCTGAGTT
>NW_007901863.1:0-507 GCF_000696425.1 Galeopterus variegatus
TCTGACCGGCTGCCAGCCTCCCCTGGCATCGTGGCCCCCGAAGCTTTGGAATGAACTGGCTAGGCCTTCATGTGGCTCAGGATCAGGCCACCTTCTCTGTAACTCCTGCTGCAGCCACATCTCTGGCCCACAGGAGGAGGAGCTGTCTCTCAGAAGGAGCTCTTCCCAAGGGGAATCACAAGCTTTCTCGGCTTTTCCAAACCTCCCTCCACCTAAGAACAACCCAAGTAAACAAACCCAGAAAGCCCTGGTACTGCCTGTGTTGGACTGGGCAATCCTCAGCCAGTCACTCGCCTGGTCTGAACAGAAGGTGTGCAGCCGGGGACGTGGATTGCAGTTAAGTCCCCAAACCCCTCTGACAGAGAGGCAGAAATCCCAGCTGTGGAAGGGTGTAAACATGGTTATTTTTAGCCCTCAGAGGGCTGTGGGTGCAGCAGCGTGACCCGAATTTGGCTCAGCCCCCTCCTCCTGCCCCACCCAGGAGAGGAGGCCCCTGTGCCCCCCTGC
>NW_007901864.1:0-507 GCF_000696425.1 Galeopterus variegatus
CTCTATTCTGTTCCATTGGTCCATGTGTCTGTTTTTATGCCAGTACCATGCTGTTTTGATTGCTATAGCTTTGTATTATCATTTGAAGTCAGGTAGTGTAATTCTTCCAGCTGTTTTTGTTTTGTTTTGTTTCCTCAAGAGTGCTTTGGCTACTCAGGATCTTTTGTTGTTCCATAAATCTCTTATTTTAGAAAGACACCCAAGAGAGCATACCTGGGGTCCTAGGCAGGAGCCAAAGGCAGCATCCTCTGCCCAGAAGCAGGCAAGGAGCATGTTGAAAACACCACTTCTATGTGGGTGGCCTGCCACCACCATGGCTGCTGCAGAAGCCACAGAAGTAGCCACAGCCACCATGCAGGTGGCCCACCAGGCATTCAACTGCATTGACACAAGGGGAGTCACCAGCGGGGACCAGATAAAGAAGAGGATATCTCTCTCCTCCAAGCCCAGTTCAGAGTAATAGAAGAAGCAACTGCCCTACCAGATGACTAGACTTCAACACAGAGA
>NW_007901865.1:0-507 GCF_000696425.1 Galeopterus variegatus
TTGAAGAAATGTATATTGTTTTTTATAAAATACATAAAAAAACAATATAAAGTATTTTTTTAATTAAATCTTTCCTTGTATTTATATTTCCTGAAGGCTTTTCTCCATTGTACTTATATTTCAATTAAACTTAAAAAAAAGCCTTCAAAAAAAAAATCAGGAAACACCATGCATTTAGTTTGACATAGCACTATCATGAATAAGGAAATGCCCAGGAGGATGTTACTAACTCAACATCACATGTTGTGTCCTAGCCAAAACAACAGGGAGCCACGCGGGCAGCTTATCGCTAACAAATAACATAAGCAACACATTTTCTGTATTTTGTTTGTTTTTTTTGTCCCTTTTTGAGACCGGCCGCACTGCGCTCAGCCAGTGAGCACTGTGAGTGCACCGGTCACCCCTATATAGGATCCCAACCCGTGGCGGGAGCGCTGCTGCGCTCCCAGCACTGCACTCTCCTGAGTGTGCCACAGGCTCAGCCCATATTTTCTGTATTTTAAGAGC
>NW_007901866.1:0-507 GCF_000696425.1 Galeopterus variegatus
ATATATACATGTACAAAGTATACTGTGTTCATAAAGAACACAGGCTCTGGAGTAAGACAGACACATTTAAAAGTAGATTCTAATACATACTACCTGTGTGACTGTGGGCAAATTATCTACCTTCTCTTAGCCACTGTTTTCTGGGGTGGTATACCTCTCCTAGGGTTGCTGGGAAGATCAAATGACACATGTGAAGTATTACCACTAACTGGCATAAGTTATGTGCTCAGAAAACATTGGCTATTATTATGATACAAAAACCACTATATATATATTGCTGGTATATCAAACCTCCAAATTCAGAAAAACATTAAGACCATTTAAATCAAGGGAAATGCCAATACACTTTAAAAGAGCCACAGTGAAACAAATATATGGTTGTTTCAGAAAAAAAATACAAGAAAACTACAGAAATCATGAAATGGTTTTTTTTGTTTGTTTTTTTGTTTTTTTTCAAAAAGATGACTGGTAAGGGGATCTTAACCCTTGACTTGGTGTTGTTAGCAC
>NW_007901867.1:0-507 GCF_000696425.1 Galeopterus variegatus
AAAAAAAAAAAAACAGAGGATATAATAGAAATATCAGTTGATCACATTTCCATGGGTAAGTATTGTTTCCTGAAAGCTTTTTCAGTTAAACGTGTTTGTGTGTGTGTGCACACACACATGCATGTATAGTATGTCTGTCCTTTCCAAGTGGCAGACAAAAACATTAGAGAAACACTTTTGTAGGAATATTTGTCATTGTCTTTGGCTGCCAGGCACCAGACCAGCTTCCTACTTTTGGGGAATTCTCAATGCTGTCTGTCTTGGCAGAGGCAGGGAACCTACATTCCATTAAAGAAGTAAAATGAGGCAGCTCCTCACCCTCCCTTCCCGCCAGGGAAGTAAGCCGGCTTGGGCAAACAGATGCTCTCACTTGGGACTTTGAATATACAGCACAGGACGCAAAGACTGGGATGATGGTGAGACTGGAAGTGAGATGGTCCCTGTGCGCGGCAGAGGCAGCAGATCTGGCAGTGGAGGTTGTGCCAGGCAGCAGCGGGGGCAGCAGGG
>NW_007901868.1:0-507 GCF_000696425.1 Galeopterus variegatus
TCAGCCAGTGAGCGGCCGGTCTGTATGTGGGATCCAAACCCTCGGCGGGAGCGCCGCTGCATTCCCAAGCGGGACACTGTAGCAGTGCGCCACCAGGCCGGCCCTTATTTATCTTTTCAAAGAATCAAATTATGATTGATTAATTTTGGTATTGTATTTTTAGTCTCAATTTCATTGATTTCTCCTCTGATTTTTGTTACTTCTTTTCTTCTGCTTGTTTTGGGTCTAGTTTGTTCTTGCTTTTCTAGTTAATAAGGCTGGGGCCTTCAGAGAAAGGCCCTGATTCAGGGGAGTAGGCCTACCCAGCAGGTCTGACTAGTGAAGATACACTATTGAGGATATGGAAAGAGACCCTCTGTCAAGGGAGATGTGAGTTTCCATTTAGGCAAAGAATCAGCTTTAATTAAAGGAAAGTTAGAAGGCAAATAACTTGGGCCAGAAAGTACTTACTGTTTATCAAACCACTATGTTGTAAATCACATTTCTCTGAAAATAAGAGAAACCAGG
>NW_007901869.1:0-507 GCF_000696425.1 Galeopterus variegatus
CCACTGGGTACAGGAATTTTCTTCTTGATTCTCAGGAATGATACCCATGAAGTATTATCCATCTTGGAAGGCTCTTCCACTTAAACCTCATTCTTTACTTCCCTTCCCTCTGGGGTCCTCTGCTTATTTAAGCCATTGCTTATTCTTCTTGTGCTCAGTTTCCAGCAAAAATTTTTTCAGCCACTTGGATCCTCCTCTTGTTCCACTATTGGGTCAGAGGTTGAGGAGTGGGAAGGGGTCCTAGATCCTTTGAGAAAAGAAGAGGTACTCATCCTGGCCTCCCTCATAGTAGATTATAAAAAAAATCAGTCAGATCTATCATACTGCCAAGATTAACTCCCTACTATCTCATTCCTTATGTGTTATTATGCTAAGAAAATATGTATCTCCTACTGTTATATTAGCCTTAATATATGCCACAGGAAGATAGGAGTGGAAAGAAAAAAATATATCTCCATGCCTCTCTCATAGTAATCACAATTAGTGTATACCATCTGCTTCCCCTAG
>NW_007901870.1:0-507 GCF_000696425.1 Galeopterus variegatus
AAGTCTTTGTCATATAAAGTGACATTTACAGGTCCCGGGGATTTAGGACCTGATATCTTTGGGTGCCATAATTTAGTCCACCATAGGTTTTATGCATGACAGAAATGCAGCTACATCCAGATGTTGGGAGTCCTCTTCACACTAGGCTGCCTGTCTTTTGGATATGGCCTTTGTCCCAGCAAATGGATCCTCTTCTTGTTATTATGAAGGCCCCTAGCATTCTCCCTGGCCGGGGGTGTGTGTGAGCAAAATGGAGACAGAATGTTCAGGCTCCCTCACCTCATATCTGGCAGAGCATGGCTCAGCCTGTCTGTTATAAATACATTAATTGCACATGTGCACCCAGGTGTTCTTGGCTATCTGACTCTAATATAAAGGACGATGGCTCTAATCCACTAGGAGGCTGGGGGCTGAGCTCACATCCAAATAAAGCATGTCAACCTTGTCAACAGCTCCCAGGATCATTTTCCAACTACCTAGCTTGTTTGCATATGAGGGGTCTGTGAC
>NW_007901871.1:0-507 GCF_000696425.1 Galeopterus variegatus
CTTACATTTGAACAATTTATAACCCATTTTTCAGTTTATAATGTACTTCCATAGACTTGGTTATTTCATTTAACTCTGACAAAAGAATGCAATTTAGATATTATTTCCACTTATGTAGATGAGAAAACCTAGAGAAGTTAACAGAACCACCCAACATAGGAGGGTGTTGGTAAGGAAGGTATATATGTGGAAGTAATAATTTTCAAACACCAGGTGTCAAACACCCTTCAAGGTGCTTTACAAATATCATCTCACACAGCTGTCACATAGTGTTTTGGTCTGTTTCTTCTTTTCTTAAAAATTCCTACCATAGGTTTGAAGTTAATGTCCAAGGTTAAAAGTCACTTAATGGCAGGCAGTCAAACATAGTGCAGTGACTCCAAATCCTCTCCCCATCCTACCACATGGAGGCGTCTTTACTTTGAGTTGGGATATTATAAAAATCAACAGGCTGCTTATCTCTTCCCAGGCTACAGAAGGATAGTATAAGCAGGTGGATGGGGAGTT
>NW_007901872.1:0-507 GCF_000696425.1 Galeopterus variegatus
TCATCATGCAGCACAGAAAACACAGGTAACCTGAACTGCTGTTGCATGCATTTTAATTTCAGCAAAGCAGGATTACATAGTAGTAAATAAATTGTGCTAACTCAAATTTTGTTGAGTTTTCTTTTATGTAATCCATACATTTGTTTTGGCGTATAGTTGTAGATGAGATAAAGACAGAAAGTTTATATCTGGTTTGATGTTTGGGCATATACTCATATAAATACCATTATACTAAAGATAATTTACCTCCAAAAGGAAGGTATGCAATAATTATTAGTCATTAAAGAGGTCTACACAGGACTCAAGTTGAGAAATAGTAACATAATACAAATCAGACTGTTTTTTACATCCCTGGCTTTGACAAGGAAGTAGTTACAGGTGATCTACAACCACACAGTTTAAGGGAAGTGGTCATTTGGAGGTCAAACTGCAAAGGAATAGGAAGAAAATAAGGGATTAAAAAGTGACAATAGCAGATGAGAATGCGTCTGGTGCATATTGCATATG
>NW_007901873.1:0-507 GCF_000696425.1 Galeopterus variegatus
ATCCAACTTTACTTTTCTCCCAAATAGTTAACCAATTGTCTAAACAAAACTTATTGAGTAATTCGTCCTTACTCTTTTTTACCTTTATTATAAATTCTTATGTATACAGCATGAGTCTAGGGGCTTACTGTTTCGTTTTAATGATCTATCTGTCATTCCCTGTGCTATTATCATATTCTTTTAAGCAGTATATCTTTCTAATACATTTTAATCATGGGTAATTCAAGCCACCTTGTAGTCCTGTTTTTTTTTTTCTCAGATAGTGCATGGTGTTTATTTTTTTTAATGGAATGAAGAATTATTTTATTCAGCCACAAAAAAATATGTCAGATTTGATCGGAATGAAACACATTTATAAATTAATTAAAGATATTGGGCATCTTCATGATCTTGAGTCATCTCACAGAGGAACATAATTCATCTTTCCACTCAAGAATTTTTTTCTCTTAGGGCCGGCCCGGTGGTGCACTGCTACAGTGCGCCGCTTGGGAGTGCGGCGGCGCTCCC
>NW_007901874.1:0-507 GCF_000696425.1 Galeopterus variegatus
AAACAAACAAACAAAGAAAACATGAAAAGAATTCATAAAATATTTATATAGCACTAGAAGAAGAGTTCAAATGAATGAAGTTTGAGTGAATAAGATTGAGTGAATGAATGAATGAGTTTGAGTGAATGAAGTGACCTCAGGAATGAAAAGATGTCTTCTGATACAGTTATTTCCACATTACCTTCCCACCTCCAAGATTATTTGTTTGTTATAACTGGGGTTTGCATAGCACCTTATTTTTCTGGTAGAGTGGCATCTATTCAGAGATAGATGGAGATAGATGAAGGGTGGGAGAGAGTAGGAGAGTAAACCAGTAATACTTGAGAGCAGAAATTAAACTTGGAAGAGCTGGGCTTGTGCACAGCTCGAGATCTCTCCTTCTCACCTACAGTTTTAACAAAATACACTCCTTCATTGAATTCTTTTTTTAAAAGCAATAATTAGAAAATAATTAAGCAGTAAACAAACACGTATTTTATTTTGGAGATTGCATGGTTTATGAAGAGC
>NW_007901875.1:0-507 GCF_000696425.1 Galeopterus variegatus
ACTCTCATGCTGTTTTGCTCTGAGAAACCACAACTGGCACGTGCTGATGTTTCCCTTCCTCATTCCCACAGGCGGCACAAGGGGGTGGCCATAGGACGCTGCTGTACGGCCACGCGATTCTCCTGAGGCACTCCTTCAGCGGAATGGTAAGCACGCCTGGACGTCTGCTTTCACTGTTCAAGGAGGAGGAAAAGATGAGGGGCGAGGGGAGCACAGGAAGCCAGCACCTCCAAGTTAACAGCAGGGGCAATATAGAATATAAATCATGATAGCACACTATTGTTTTATCATTTCCTATCACCTACCTCGATTTGCTGTTACATATTTATGTTTGCTTAATATTGACACTCCAACCCAACTCCGTGAGGAAAAGAACCTTGTCTTTTTTAATTTCACTAAACTTGACCCCACTAAGTACAGTGCCTTGACATACAAGGGTCTTCAAAAAGTTCATGGAAAGGGCCAGCCCCGTGGCGCACTCGGGAGAGTGCAGCACTAGGGAGCGCA
>NW_007901877.1:0-507 GCF_000696425.1 Galeopterus variegatus
GTGTAGGCTACTCTCACACAGAGGTGGAAGCCAGTCTTGTTGAAACCCACAGGACCTTTAGCTCATAAGGGTAAGGGACGTTGAGCTCTGCCTCTGCCACACTGAGAAGGGACCCAGCTGTACAATGCTCTCAAGCCATGTTCTCAAGGATCAATTACACTTCATCAGATGTATCCAGTTCCTGGTGGATGTGAGTCAGGAAAGGACCTCACACCGGAAATGTAAGATCTCTGACCTGTTCCTAACAGGATAAAAAATAGGAGTTGTGCACAGTGTGCCCTTAAGGCATCATTTAAGTTAGAAGTAGGCTCAGACATAGAGTAATTAAAAGTGAAAGTGTGTTGTGTGTGATATGTTTGATCGGTAAACCATGTGATTCAAGCATCTAACATCTTGGTCTCGAGTAGTCCTTGCTTACCAGTAAGGGTCTGTGCACGACACGACCTCACCTCATAACCACCTCTCATAGGCTGAGGACTTATCAGTGACTTTAGATAAAGAAGATGG
>NW_007901878.1:0-507 GCF_000696425.1 Galeopterus variegatus
AATAAATAAATAGTTAAAGTGCTTAGGAAATAGTACTCTGTAGAGATTTATTTCATTTTTTTTAATAATTTCTCAGACTGTTTCAGAAAAGTAAAAAGGCCATGGCTGATACGCCATTTTAAACGGATGCTGGGTGTCGCTAAGGGCCTCTCTTGAGTAACTTCCTCCTCTTAATTGGGACAGAAAATTCTGGCCAAATAGATCGTAAGTGGCCAAATAGATCGTAAGTGTTCTACAACGTCTGGTTCTCAATAAACTCCACTTAAGCATTTGATTCTGTGTTCACAGCTAAGTCAATAAAACATAGGCCAGTTCCAATGAAGAGCCTACTAATGAAGAAATATGGATAATACAAAGAAAAAGAAAAGGCAAGGGAAAAAGTATGTCGATGAACTATAAGTGGCCATAAAATCTGGAAACATAAGTGAATATACATAATAAAAAGCTTGTAGAGGGGCCGGCCCGCGGCTCACTCGGTAGAGTGCGGTGCTGATAACACCAAGGCCC
>NW_007901879.1:0-507 GCF_000696425.1 Galeopterus variegatus
TAGGTAACATTCTCTTCAGTGCATCTTTTACTTCTTTGTTCCTTAGGCTGTAGATCAGTGGATTCAGCATAGGGATCACCAGTGTGTAAAACACAGAGGTCATTTTATCAATACCAAAAGTATGGCTGGATTTGGGTTGCAGGTAAATAAATAATAAGGTCCCATAGAACACAACCACCACTGTCAGATGGGTGCTACAGGTGGAGAAGGCTTTATACCTCCCCTTGGTTGAGCTCATCTTAAGAATGGTCACAAGAATAAACATATAGGATACAAGAACAATCAAGAGTGAAGACAGCAAATTACAGCCTGCGAAGATCAAAATGATCAACTCTAATTCACGAGTGTCAGAACAGAGCATAGACATTAGAAGGACACAGTCACAATAAAAATAATCGATTACGTTAGAGCCAAAGAAGGACAATTTAAATAAGTTAATTGTGAGAAATAGAGACACAAATGTGCTGTAGAGATAGGGAGTAAGTACCAGCCCCCAACGTACTTTCT
>NW_007901880.1:0-507 GCF_000696425.1 Galeopterus variegatus
GGCGCACTGTAGCAGTGCGCCACCGGGCCGGCCCTAAAAATCTCTAATTTTAAAAAAATTCTCTTGTAGGCTCTTAAATTCTCTTACAATTTTTAATCTTAAAAAAATACAGATTCCTGTAGATTATTACAATTAAACGAAAAATGATTCTCTTGGTTGGGTCTAATGTTCAATTTGCTACTAAACCAATGTCCATTTAATTACCTGAAACAGAAATAACTCATCAAAGTTTTTAGGGAACACTGAATACCCAACATAGTAGAGGACATTTGCCAATTTTTATTAAATGTGTCAATGACTATGTTTTTGAGGAGTTACAAAACACTAGCAGTCTTTCATGACAATACATTTTTACCTATTGAATATAATCAACAAAAGGTACTTTTAAAATTATAACTCCTTTAAAAAGCTAGCTTAATGTTATATATTTAATGCTGGGTGGCTGATTTAAGTTCTTTTGTTTTTGTTTTTAAACGTGAATTCTATCTACAAGGGTTAATTTCTTAT
>NW_007901881.1:0-507 GCF_000696425.1 Galeopterus variegatus
GGTGAGCCCTAATGTCATCACATGTATCCTTCTCAGAGAGCAGGAGAGGGAGATCAGACAGAGAGGAGTGTGACCACGGAGGCAGAGATTGGAGTGAAGTGGCCACAAGCCAACAAATGCCTGGAGCCAACAGGAGCCAGAGTAGGCATGGAACAGATTTGCCTCCAGAGCCTTGGGAAGGAGCAGCTTGACTTCATCCCAGTGATGCTGATTTCAGACTCTGGGCTCCAGAACTGTGATAGAATAAATTCATGTTATTTTTAAGCCATCTAATGTGTGGCAATTTGTAAAAGCAGCCACAGGAAACAACTGTATTCTCCACTCATTTTGTATAAAGCCACACTCATTCCTGATTACCAGTTTTTCTTGCTATTATCTAGGAGAGCTCAGGCCCTAAAAATGCCTGCTTGTTCTTCAGAGATAGCTAATCATGTTCTTCATGTGAAAGAGGACGAGCTTTCTTTTCTCCCTTTCTTTTTCTTTTTCCTCCCAAGAATGGTTTTCTAA
>NW_007901882.1:0-507 GCF_000696425.1 Galeopterus variegatus
TGACAGGCGTACATGTTAACTGGCTAGTGCATTTCAATTTGTCTCCAGAGCTTTTGGAAGCTGTTAGTTTAAAATCTGGCTTACTTATAAAAAACAGGCCTGGTTGATAAACATGCCGTATAATAATATTCCACAATAACATAGATAAAAGTGATTAAAGGAATATCTCTGTGATCATAGGTTAGAAGTATGCTTTTTCTTTGAATCACCAGACTACATTCAAACAAATAGTTTTCTAATTAGGTAAGTGCACAGCTATATTTTAGTAATATTTAATTATATTTTGAAAATGAATTCATATGGTAAAGATGATAGCTATTAAAAGAGAGAAAGGAAAAAAAGTCCTTGGCCTGACAGGCATTGATCACTATAGTTGAAGTTCTCTTCATTCTATTACGTTAGAACAAGAGAATAAAATTCCTTTTGGTTTGAGGTAATGGGACATGGAAGAGTATTTATATCTTGGCTCTGCTTTAGATGGTAATTTCTAATTTTTTTTAGATATTG
>NW_007901883.1:0-507 GCF_000696425.1 Galeopterus variegatus
AAAAAGTAGGTCCTCCTTAAGAAAAGTTGTACTTGCTGCAGGATACCTATATTCATCCTCTTTCCATGGATACGTTGAAAATCCCGTGGCGATCACTTTCTTCAATATAACCAGGTCAAAACTGCTGATACCAGGCAGCTTCCTAGGCCATCTAGCCCTACAGCTTCTGAGTGAAAATGAGAGAGATATCTGGGTTGCAAAACTAAATGGAATCCAACACGAGTTATTCTTTTCTCGACTAAGCTGTGTGTTTGAGATCCAAATTGATCATAATTTTATAGATGAAAAAAAGGTCAAGTGGTTTAACTCTACCAACAGATATCCAGGATTTTAAATGCAAACACTCTTACAATGAGTATAAAATAACAGCCAAAGGTCCTACGTAGTCCAGGTTTCTGCTCCTAACTTTAGCTCCCACATAGTAAGAGTAGGAGAAAATAATAATCTTGGTATGTTTTAATGCCAGAGGCAACCATATCAAAAAGACTGCAAGAAATAAGGTGAAAA
>NW_007901884.1:0-507 GCF_000696425.1 Galeopterus variegatus
TAATTTATGAAAGAAGCCAGTCTCTCTCTCCTGTGCTTCATTATTATCTTTGTTATATTAACATGTGTCCGTCTATTCCTTTCATATTAATATGTTCCAGTCTATTCTATTCATTTTTCTGTTTCTCTATTCTTTTGCAAATACTATACCCTCCAAATTTCTGTAGCATCATAATAAGTTTTGATATCTGGTGTTGCAAATCTTCCAGTTTTGTTTTATTTCTTTAAATTTACCTTGTTCTTTTGGGGAACCTATTCCATTTTAATACAAGCTTCAGGATCCAGGTGTCCATATCCACAGAATAAAATGCTGGGATTTTATTTGGAATTGCATAGAACAATTTGAGAAGAACTTGGCATCTTTAAAATATTGTCTTCCATTCTATGAGCAGAATATAATCCTCTATTTCTTCAGCAAATTTTATATTTTTCTTAAAAATATTTTGCAATTTCTATTGCTGTGGTCTCACACACCTGTACTTATATTCATGTTCAGATCATGGTTTCT
>NW_007901885.1:0-507 GCF_000696425.1 Galeopterus variegatus
CTCTTTCATTGACCCGTTAATGTAAACCTGAGTGAACATCTAAAGTCTCTGGGCTGCAACAACTTGGTTAGATGATCTCTAAATTTCCTTCCACCACAGAAATGTTCTAAATCTATAACTTCCTTACTTAGTCGATGAGTTGAAGCAAGCTGGAAGCTGGAGGTCCAACCAAAAGAGGCGCGCAGGAGCTGCCTGTGGTTCCCTGTCCAAAACAATCAACCTGCTTCCATTTTGATGCTGTCATTCAAAATTGGGTTCACTTTCTCCTGGGTTGACTTGACATCTATCTTTGCAGAGCTTGTGAAACAAGTTTGCAAACCACACTAGCATATGCCAAGACTCCCAGCAGCTTGTGGAGGTTGTTGGTAATGATAGGGGATGCACAGCATTTTCAAGCTCTTAATCTCTTCAGCCCCATTTTTGTGCTCCGTGAGAATGATATCCTTATAATGAATCGTTTTTTGCCATCTTGAATATCTTAATTCCCTGGAATTTTTATAGCATTGA
>NW_007901886.1:0-507 GCF_000696425.1 Galeopterus variegatus
TTAGGCTTATTGACTTAGTTGATTTGTTGATTTGGTTGGGGCCACATCCTGATGACAAGAGGTCCCCTCGGAGCAACAGGGCATTCCCCATCATCCAAGACAAGAACCATTTCTAAACTTCATTCATGGTACCTCATTCATTTCACAAAGATAAAACTTAAAGGAAAAATATACTCAAATTTTTTAGGGTACACTGTTAATAGTTAAAATACTATTTTATTGAGAGTAATAGAAGGGCCCTTCCTCAATCCTACTCAAGTGAGATTCTATAAAAATTGGCCTTTGAGCACTCAGCAAATTTTGTCACCCTCATAAATCCTTCTCTGAGTGATACCTCAACATCCCACGTTGACTTAGTTCAAGGACAAGCAGCTAATAGGCATAAGTTGATTCAATTTATTTAAAATGAGCCGCATGAGTGACCTGAATGAGATGTCCTAGTTATTGAAGGACAGCCCTGCTGCATTTCTCTGTTCACAGAACTGAACAGAAAGCTGTTGCCGACAG
>NW_007901887.1:0-507 GCF_000696425.1 Galeopterus variegatus
AAAAAAAAAAAAAAGAAAAGAAAAAGAAAGACCACAGAACTTACACAGGGCAAAAGCCCTTAGTGTAGATAAGAGATTTGAGGCAGAACAAGGATTGTTCAAAGGTCGAAAGCCCTTAGAACAACAAAGATCTTCGAGGAAGTTTTACTATTTTAGTTAAGAACATTAAGGTCATTTGTTATCCAGCTTCACTCCCTTTCCTTTGTTTTTTAAGATGATTTCCAGAGAATACCCCATAGTCAATTTCTTTTCATTCCTTTGATAAATGATTGATTACGTTGTTTTTTCTCTTGTATTCCCTTGTCTTTACAATAAAAGCTGAAGCAAATACTGACTCAGGCCTGTGCCTTGTTTCTCCCTTCTAGAGGGAGTCGTTCTTGGTGCAGTCCCTTTGGGCTTCTTATTGCTCTTAATATTTGGGCTCTGAGTAATCTTTGCATCTCCATCAAACAGTGAGAAGTGACATATGGACACCTAGGTCACTTATATCCAGCTTTCACCATTGAC
>NW_007901888.1:0-507 GCF_000696425.1 Galeopterus variegatus
CTTTGGCAAGAAGTTGTGAATTCTACCATTATTTTTATATACAGAGAATTCCAAATTGCTATTCCCATAAACCTAGTAATTCTAAGAGAAGTAGCACAACTCTGTGTTTCCAACCAAGAGGTCACTTACACATCTAACTGAAGTCTGAAAAGGCAAAAGCTGACTAGGGAGGTGTAGGAAATTGCAGATGTTTACATGCAATTTAAACATAAGGGATCCCTTCCTAGGCCTCACAGAATTCTCACTGGACTGGCTGGCCTTTAGCAGGTCTCCGCCTCAGGGGCACTCTGGCTAGTCACCCTGGCTGGCCGAGCATGTCAGGAGCACTCTGTTTGACTAATCACCCCACAGGGACCCAGTCAACAAACAGCAGCTCTGTCATGACAAACAGGATGACGGGCATCTGGAGTTGCAAATCCACTTCCTCAATACTTGGCACTATAAAGGCCAATAAAAATAACCCAATGCTGTTTAGATTCCTTTTCACAAAGATCATCCTTTATAATC
>NW_007901889.1:0-507 GCF_000696425.1 Galeopterus variegatus
GTGATCTGCTTGTACCCACCGGCTGCCTGCCACTTTCCTCCATGAACAGAAGCAGCCCGAGGCCTGTGCCAGATGCAGCTGTCCCAGAATTGTAAGCCAAATAAACTTCTTTTCTTTATAAATTACCCAGTCTTAGGTAATTCTGTTATAGCAACACAAAACAGACTGATACAACATCCAACCTATGAAACCACAAGCAACACATATCATTTCCTTATCATCACCTGGTTTCAAGTATTTACATTATAAGCAACATAAATGAACTAATACACAAGCTGTCTAGATTAGCTATCGTTTTGTAGATGAGGACAGTGGGTATAGGAGAAGTGGCATAATTGCATGGTTTCTAATAGCTAATAAGCCACTGCTCTGAGATGTGAACTCACTTCTCATGGCAAAGGTTCCTACTTACATCTTCGTTCTATGATTCCAGAATAATTGGAAAAGGTGGCTTTTTTCACCTAATTCACACAAAGCACATGGTTGTCTCTGTCCTAGAAACCTGTG
>NW_007901890.1:0-507 GCF_000696425.1 Galeopterus variegatus
CTGAAATCAGCCATGGTTAGAGTATGCAAAACTCAGAAATAAACAAAAATGAATAATCAAGGGTTTCCTTTCTTCCTCAAAAAAATAATTGTTAATTATTTCTCAGGACATCACTGTCAAATATATGCTAAAAAAAGAAAAAATATATATTAACCTCTCAGACCCAGTTACTCTAATTCCAGATCACTTTATTAAACCTCTGGAAATCAATGAACTGAATGAAATGGCCATAAACTCAATTTCTCCATAAATCCCCCAATCAATGAGGCAACTTTCAGTAAGTCAGTGTTTGATCAGGTTTGCCATCAAGCATCATCAATGTCTGCATCTATTACTCTATCAGTAGAACTAACATACATTGCATAAACGCTAATAGTGTTTGTTTTACAATTAACACTGAGCTAACCTTCATGAAGATAAACACGTTTATGAGCAGCACATTATTTACCCAAGGGCTAGGAAAAAATTTCCTGATCTGGATCAGCAAAGTGACAGAGAAAACAGATG
>NW_007901891.1:0-507 GCF_000696425.1 Galeopterus variegatus
TCCTTTTCTTATCCTTTTGCTGCTCCTCTTGGCCAGTCTCCATCCTTAAACAAAATTCACTGTTCATTTCTTTTTCCCTCTGGTGGCAGTACTAAGGTGAGCACACGAGCCCCGTGCTTGGCTCCTTCGCAAACTTATACTCTCCAGCCTCCCTTGAGCCTGAGTATTCAGCCATGACTTCACCCACCTTTGATTAATTCCCTCTTGCATCTATCACAGCAACAGTTCCAGGCCTCCTCCACTCTCTGTGCCATCTTCCCACCACACATTAGCTAATGCCTCACCTTCTGCTTTAACAAGAATTGAATCCACTGAAGTTCTCTTAACTGAACCCACTATTTCCTCTTCCTCGCAAGCTCACTCCTTGACCTGTTAACCTCTTTGTGAGTGGCACCATCATTCACTCAGTTACCCCATCAGAAACCCAGGATCCATCCCTGATTCTACCTCCTAAATATCACTTAATTCTAGGCCCTCTCCTCTAACCTCTCTGCTTCTGATTCAGAT
>NW_007901892.1:0-507 GCF_000696425.1 Galeopterus variegatus
CATGATATTGGACTTGTTTCAGCATTTTGAGTTGTATGATGTTATTTTCATGAGTGAATTGTAAATCTGTTTGTCTAGTAATAATATAATCCTTTTAAACCATTTACCAGTTGGTTTAAAAGAAAGTTAAGTCAATCAATGACCAAATTACACAGATTATTTCTACTTTGATGCTTAGATTTTTGCTTATTTTTGTAAAAATAAAGATACTGGAATTTAAAAAAAATTCCTAAAATAATTACAACCAACCAAATTTTGTCTCCATGTAAAGAGCTAGTAGTGTGGTAGGGTTTACTCTGGGCCGGAGGCTGAAGGTCCTGGTCTGGCCAGGCTCCAGTGACTGGCTGTGCCATGGGGGCCATTTCCAGTCGTGACACTGACCAAGTGACCTCTGAGGTCCCCAGGCTTCCAGCTCTGAAGCCAACCGCCTTCCCCACCATTCCCGGTGTGCTTGGGGGAAGGCCTGCTTCGTGGAGGTTGACAGGCTTTGCCTGAGAAGGGGCTTTG
>NW_007901893.1:0-507 GCF_000696425.1 Galeopterus variegatus
TGGGAGTTCAGAGCCTCTTAAGTTGCTCATGGAGAGAGATGGCCTGGGCCAGAAGTCCTGCCCCACCTGTGTTCACTGGCTTGTCTGGCTTGGGGCTTGGGACCCTGGAGCCTCTCAGGTCGCCCAGGGAGATGGAACGGCCTGGCCCCAAAGTCACGCCCCGCCTTCCTTCACCAGCTTGTCTGGCTTGGGCCTTAGGAGCCCGGAGCCTCTCAGGTTGTTCATGGAGATGTGACAGCCTACACCAGAAGTCCTGCCCTTGCCCTGTCTATCTTCTCTGGCTGGCAGGCTGGGGGCGTGTGGGCCCAGATGCTCTAAAGTCTCTGTACAAAATGCGGAGCAACCTGAACTGGGGTCCTGTGGTGGGCGGCTGCTGTCCATTTCAGCACAGATTTCGGGTCCTCTGTCACTGTTCCTGAAAAGCTGCAAATTGATCACTCTGTGGGAGAGAGTGACACCAGGAACCTACTACTCCACCATCTTGACCCCTTAAGTTTTTTTTTTTTT
>NW_007901894.1:0-507 GCF_000696425.1 Galeopterus variegatus
TCAAAAAAAAAACATTGAAAGCACCTTTGCTTCACCTTATGGTCTCACAATAAGACCTAAGAAAATATTTGTGGTTCAAGATTGCTTGTAGTATACAATTTACCATGTCCATATTTGTAAAGACCAGTACTGAACGCTAAATAAACATTTGAATTAAAGCATTTCCCCTGAACTTGGGGGAAATAAATTTCACTTTTGTAAGTTCTTCTCATAAGAATGATTTTAGAAATATGATAGACTGAGCATACATTTATATCCTCCTTTTCATTCCAAATCACACAAAATAGCAGAATATTTTATGCCCATAAAAAGTAGAATCAATGAACCATAAACTTTGTGGAATTTTGGGGAGATAGAGAGCATATACAACCATGTTTCTACAGTTTGAAGGCCCCCTCTAAAATTTATGTTGAAATTTGATTTCAGTTGTAACAGTATTGAGAGGTGGGGCCTTTAAGAGGTGATTAGATCATGAGGGTTCTGCCCTCATGAATGGATTAATGCAAG
>NW_007901895.1:0-507 GCF_000696425.1 Galeopterus variegatus
GGATATGGCACTTTTTCTATTTTATTAATGTATTTTTAAAAGCGTAGCCTAGGCTAACTGTTTTATAACAGCACTTTGCAGTATATTAGTAAGTTCCCTGTAGTATATTTTGTAAATACAGTGACATTTTAGTGATAAGAGTTCTCATTACTAGTTTCTGTTATTAAATCATTCTCCAAAGACAGGTTAAACTGCCAGGTTTGGGGGAAGAATTATAGGGTTTATGGATTCATGAAGTGAAAATCAGTACGCTTGAGCTGTAAAAAGTATATTCACTGTGGAGGTGGGACATAGTAGAACAAGAAATGATTACAATACTAAGGAACCAAAAAAGTGAGCAAAAGAATCTTTTCGTGTATATTTAAGCCCTCCTAGAATGACTTTCACTGTCACTTTTTGTGTTTTTTTGCTTAAGTGAGAATAACATGTTGCTACCAGCATTATCGTTTTTATCTGATTTAATTTAAAAATTGTGACCATCTTGGCAGTATTTTCATTGGAGACTTT
>NW_007901896.1:0-507 GCF_000696425.1 Galeopterus variegatus
GCTGAGGCCATGGCCAAGGTGGTGATCAGCTGTGACTTTCCCTATAGAATTATCAACCCAAGGAGTTTAGGATTAAATTCTACCGTTAACTAGTTAGCTATTTCTTTTTCTTCTGATTTTGAAACATGCACATTCCGGGAAGACCGTCACGTTTCCGTTCCCGCCCTCCCCAGGGGAACTCCGACCTTGCATTCACTCAGTGTGCTTCACGGGAGCTCCCTGCGCACCGCACCAGGCGCACTAGGCGCTTAGTGAGCACTGGGCTGGGTCAGGGGTGCCCAGGGTGCTGTCGGCCCCTCCCTGGTGCAGTGGAGGTAGAGTGGGAAAGGGGAGTCGTGGACCAAGGCCAGCACTGTGACTCCTTGGCAGGGAGGAAGCTCGGGCTGGCAGCAGCCACCTCCTCTCTCCCCCAAACTCAGCCCTTTTAGGGGAGGGAACAGCAGGTCTTGAGGAACAAGCCCAGGCCCTGAGCAGCTCCCGCCACACACCCGCTGTGCTGGGCCAGAC
>NW_007901897.1:0-507 GCF_000696425.1 Galeopterus variegatus
AAGGCACATGTAAGCTATAATAGGTCCAAGCTGGAAGATACATTAGAAGTAATGTGCTTCAAGGCTCTCATCTTATATGCAATATATATGAAAAGGCCAGTGTAGAAGAATTAATTTTCCAGAATCACCTTGCCACTGATGTGCCTACAGTCACATATCTGTGCAATGGCAGGAGTCTTGTGTCCAGGTCTCCACTACAAAGCAGTGACACTTCAATTTTGTATCTAGTCTCTGATACTACAGGGAATTTTCCACTAAAAATGAAAAATGGAAATTGACCTGAGAACACAGAAATATTAGGCCTCAATACGTCAGTGAGTCAATTAAGTGTGTCAGTGAGTCAATTAAGTGAATGTAGTCTTAATCAATAAAAGAAATGTCAACCTGTTTTCAATAAAGTAATCAAATACTCTGGGAAATATATCTGCACAAATCAGGCTGGGGGGCAATTAGGGATTTTCTTATATTTCATTTAAATTACTTTTTGTTGTGTTTTGAAAAAATGTT
>NW_007901897.1:5929-6228 GCF_000696425.1 Galeopterus variegatus
CATATGGGACTACAGCCCACTCTAATTATCTCATTTTAACTTGATCCTCTTTGTAAGTACCCTAACTCCAAATAAGGTCAAATTCTGAGGTACTACAGGTTGGGATTTCAGCGTGAATTTGGGGGGCCACAATTCAACCTATGACAAACATCAAACTTGAAATACAGTATCTCATGATCTGCATCTGATTCAGATAGATAAATCTTCTCAGGTATGGCTCCTCAAGTTTGGCATCTGTTATAATCTGAATGTTTTGTCACCTCAAAATTTATTTGTTGAAACAATTGTTGACATGATGG
>NW_007901898.1:0-507 GCF_000696425.1 Galeopterus variegatus
ATTTCTTGTCTTTTTTTTTTTCTTTTTGATCTTCTTCTACACTATTTACCTTAAAAAAAAACCGAAGAATACTTATTTGCCATATTAAAAAGTATAGATAAATTATTGGTTACTTTATTGTTGGCTTCCCTATGGCAACAAATCTACAAAACCTACCTGTTTTGTAGTATATTTTAAAACATGCTACAAGTTGATTAAAATTATACAGAATTATAAGGTTTATAGAAGCCATAAATATGATTAAAAGAAAAATTGTGTGACTCTTTATAAACTTGTGAAAACTTATTAGACATTTTAAGGAAATAGAAATTCCAGAACACTCAAAGGCCCAGAACACTCAAAGGAACAGAGACAAAAAAAAAAAAAGTAGCAACAATTACATTAAAGTGAATGGCAAAAATTTCAAAAGACAAATGCGAAATTGTAAAAAAAAAAAATAATTGCACATTTCATATGCAAGGCGAATACATCTGTAGTTCATGTTTCTCCAGATTTCCATATCCAACT
>NW_007901899.1:0-507 GCF_000696425.1 Galeopterus variegatus
AGGCCCAGCCAGGAGCCACGTGTGCAGTAAATACTGAAAGGACTTAGCTGAAAATCCTGACTTTTTAAAAACTGAGGCCACAAGTCTTCATTCCCTTTAAAGCAGTGAAAATAACTACCACCTGATGTGATGTGGTTAGTAATGCGGTAATTGGGAAAAAAAATGCTGCTTTTTTGAATGCTAGGTATTATAATATTCAAACATATGAGTCATAACATTGACGTTGTCTTCTGGTTTCGTGGCTCATTAGCATCTGTCTCAGGCTTTGCTTTATTTTAGTGGCATTGACTTGAAAGAGTATTTGACCTTTCATGTACTAGCGGCCCAGTGCACACTGGGGAGATTAGTAAGGGAATGTTGCCTTTTGGTATTAGTTTCCCATAAAAGTCTTTCACTTCCCACAGGAATCGTTGACTCTGTGCATTTAAAGGCACCTGGTGTCTTATATGCCGGCCTAAAACTTGAAGGTCCCAGACCCCATTACTTACAAATATCCATTCATTCAAC
>NW_007901900.1:0-507 GCF_000696425.1 Galeopterus variegatus
TGACAGAGTTATTCCCACTCTTCAGTTGATGACACTGAGGCTCAGAGAGGTGACGTAGCCTGTAAGGACACATCACAACACATCAAAACTGAGATCCCGACTGGGTCTTCCTGACTTTGGAACCCTCACTCTTTCCTCCACAGTCTACACTGGGGCTCAGTAAACATTTGCTGAATGAAAAAACATGTGCAAATCCAAGCCAACAGAGGGCATCCCCTGAGGAGCAGCCAGGGCTCCCGGCACTCCAGGGAGGTAGACTTCTGGCAGTAGCTGGGCAGACTCAGATCTCAGACCTCAGTCCTCCTGGCTGCCTTGCTGTGGCACCCACTGGCTGGTGTTTTGGGGACAATCTCCACTATGTTGCCAGGGAAACGAGGCACCTTGCCATTGCCACTACCACCACTGGGCTGCCAACACCCACCACGCCCAGCTCAGAGGTTTTGGTTGGTTCCTTGTGCCAGAGTCAGCTTGAGAAACCCTCACATTTATATTATGGGTTTGTTCACC
>NW_007901901.1:0-507 GCF_000696425.1 Galeopterus variegatus
ACAAATCAACAGAGTAACCATTACTCTTTCAGAGGGAGAGAAGAAATCTAGGGTAATTAGACGGAGGAGGGGGGAGGGAGAGGAGGATAGGGAAAGATTGGACAAGGGTCATAAAGAATAATTACGATTTGTAACAATATATATGCTAGTAATATTGATTTGATCAACATATCTCAATGTTTACCCCCCAAAATATATATAAACAATTTTGGTTTAATAATTTTTTTAAAGGATCTTGAAATATTCAAGAATTCTTCTATAAAAAGGTGGTTGGATTTATAAGTTTGGAGCTTTGGAGAAAATCTGGGATAGAAACATAAGTTTGGGAATTATCAGCATATAGACCTGACTTGAAAAAAATAAAAATAAAATAAAAAGCGCTAAATAGAAGACTAGAGAGGCAAGAAAGGGCCACAAATGTCCAATCCTACTTTGCTTGCCTGTCCTGTGATATTGAGAGGTCCTCTCTCTTGCTCTCCTGTTCCAAAGTTGCAGACTGACTGTGAG
>NW_007901902.1:0-507 GCF_000696425.1 Galeopterus variegatus
GATAGACATGTATGGTTAATATTCATATTAGTTTAAAAACACTGGATATTATTTTATTTATAGAAGTAAAGAGATAAATGCATGTGTAGGTATTGGAATTTAGATACGTTTATATTGTTTGCTTTTTTTTTTTTTAAGGTGCACCAGGAACTGAAATTGAGATCACTGGATCTAACTTTGGAATTGATATCTTGGAAATTTCCGTGATGATAAGTAACATTTGGTGTAATGTAACCATGGTCAATGACAGTGTGCTGCGGTGTATTGTTGGAGATCAGACTGGTGGCACTTTCCCTGTTATGATGCATCATATGACAAAGGGCTCTGCATTGTCCACAGTTGTATTTGAGTACCCACTTAATATTCAAGATATTCACCCAAGCCAAGGTAGTCATGAATATGCAGGAACCTACAAATATTTATATTATTTCAGTAAACATATATTGTTTAGGAAAAAAATATGTTCTTCAAACACTGCTAAATTTATAGTTCTTATAAAACATTAAT
>NW_007901903.1:0-507 GCF_000696425.1 Galeopterus variegatus
TTATTAGGAGGGGAGAATCATTTTTATGCTCTTGAAGCTCACTTTCAGCTTATTAAGATAAACAGACTTTATTCTAGGGCTAATTTAACCTCACTACTAAAGCGATACATTTCTCAAAACCCAATTTAATACCACATGTATTTTAAGTTCTCTCTAATCTCATATTTACATTGCTTCAAATGTCACTGGGCAGGTTTCTGAAAATTAAATGGAAACCATATTAATTATAATACTTAAAATAATTACAAAATGCTTAAGATGTACACTCTTGTATTTAGGAAGAAGTTATTATCAAAGATAAGCAATGCTTTTGTTTACAGGATAAGTATTATATACTCTATTTCATATCTCATACCCTCACAATCTGGTTGTGGCCCTGTAACAGTCCGGCAAATGACTTAAATGACTTACTTCTGATTTGAGACTCATAAAAATCCGTATGCCTCTTCTATTCCATACTTTCATTTTGGCTGTTGATCATGGAAACCACATATTGAGATGGTGACA
>NW_007901904.1:0-507 GCF_000696425.1 Galeopterus variegatus
CTGTGGGACAGTCATTTCTTTATTGCGTCCTTTTAGAGGAGCTCTGTAATACAACGTTTAATAACATACGCTCTGGAACTAGACTCCTTAGTTTAAATCTTGGATCCACTACTTACTGGCTATGGGATTTGGGACAAACTTCTTAACCTCTCTGTTCCTTCTTGTCCTCCCATGTAATGTGGGGACAGCACTGCCTATCTCATCAGCAAACCCAGGTAATGTACTGAGAACAGAGCCCACCAATAGGAAACTCTCAGCAAAGCAGTGTGAGGAGCTCAGGTGGGTGTGAGTGGCCCATATGCACACAGTTTTTACAAACACCGACATGGGTTGGTGTGAGTGGCCCATATGCACACAGTTTTTACAAACACCGACATTGCCAGTTTTGGCCTTTTCTGGGCTATTTCTAGAAAGGTTCCTCCACTTCCTTAACTTTTCTGAGTTTTGGTTTATTTATTTTTAAAATGGAAATAATATTATGTACTTCCCAAGTTCAGGCTGAGTTTT
>NW_007901905.1:0-507 GCF_000696425.1 Galeopterus variegatus
GTCTTTTGTGGTGCTTCCCTTTCCCATCCCCCACAAAGTCCTTCAGCAGTTCCTCCGGAATGTCACCCCCATCTACCAAGGCCCCTCTGTCCCTCAGGCCCTGCCTTCAAGCTCGCTCCAGCTACACTGACTCGCATGTGGTCTCCTCCATCCGGATCCCCTCCTGCCCATCTTACACACTGTTCCTGATGAATTTTAGTGACCACATGGCCGCCCTCATTGCTCCAGGACAGTCTAAAGTCCCTTGCCTTGATTCACAGTCTGTCCCTTATCTGACCCTAACCAATAAGTCCTGCCATCTGGAATTCCTTACACCCCACTCCCCACCTCAGGGCCTCTGTTGATGCTGGGACCCTGCCTGGAGTGCTTCCCGAACAAGCCAGGATTCACCAAAGCACCACGCAGTCAATGGAGTGTTCAAAAAACAAAGCCCGCTATTGGCATCCTTGTTTTATTTATTTATTTTTCCCTTTTTTTTTTTTTTTTTTCGTGACCGGCAACGGACCG
>NW_007901906.1:0-507 GCF_000696425.1 Galeopterus variegatus
GAAGAAATTTCTGAGATGATAGACCCAAAATGCAAAGAGAAAAACAGGAAGACTGAAAAGACGAGAAAATTAGAGGACCTCTCTAGGAGTTACAGAAAGTGAAAACAAAATGGAGAGGAGAAAAACATTTAAGTCATTCAAGAAAATTTTCCTAAACGGAAAGTCTTTCTTGGTTTACTTCTAGTGCTGTACAGGGGAACCTGATAAGTAGTTACATGTTTACGGATTCTTTAGGGCAGTTTTTTTGAAGGGAAATTGCCAGTGACAATTTAAAGAAAGCTAGTGCAGCTCAGTCCTCTTATTCAGTAGAGAGTTTGAAGTGCCCAAAATTGTGCTTTTGAAGCTTGAGGAACTAACCTGGAAGGCTTTAAGTCACTTTAATTTGCTTAGAATTGAGCAGAGTCTGTAATTACGTGCAGTGGAAACTTAGTAAATGGTCACTGAGTTGTGTTATTCCACAGTAGCCCCAGACTGTGCCCGACAGAGAGTGAGTCTCAAAGGACTGTT
>NW_007901907.1:0-507 GCF_000696425.1 Galeopterus variegatus
TCTCCTCACCAAAATAGGTGCACAAATTCATTTTGACCCCGAGGGACCTTGGGTGCTAGACTGGCAAGGGAAGCCTCTCCAGGTACTAACCCTCAGGTTAGAAGATGAATACCAATTGTTTGAAAAGCATGGCCAGGAGACTGGACAGATGGACTGGTGGTTAGAAAACTATCCCCAGGCATGGGCAGAAACAGCTGGGATAGGAAAAGCTAAGAACCGGCCTCCCGTCCATGTAGAATTAAAGGCTCAAGCCAGCCCTATAGCTGTCCGACAATACCCAATGTCCCGAGAAGCACATGAGAGCATCCGACCCCACATTGCTTGCTTGCTCCAGCTGGGAATCCTACGAAAGTGCCAATCAGTGTGGAACACGCCCTTGCCGCCAGTTCGAAAGCCTGGGACTAAAGACTACTGACCGGTCCAAGACCTCCGAAAGGTAAATAAATGCGTGGCTGATCTCCATGCCACCGTCCCTAATCCCTATAATCTTTTGAGTTCTTTACCTCC
>NW_007901908.1:0-507 GCF_000696425.1 Galeopterus variegatus
TGCAAGGACTTTAAAAACCTTCTAGGTGCTTCTTGGGCTGAGCCATCCTCTCAAATACAAAACCGGGGCAAAGGGGGTCCTCACCCCTTGGCTGTGGTGCTCCCTCCCAG
This sequence comes from Galeopterus variegatus, assembly GCF_000696425.1. Taxonomy (NCBI): domain Eukaryota; kingdom Metazoa; phylum Chordata; class Mammalia; order Dermoptera; family Cynocephalidae; genus Galeopterus; species Galeopterus variegatus. The sequence goes on from NW_007901908.1 coordinate 111, forward strand.
GGACACAGGCCCTTGGAGCACTGTAAGGGGAGGGAGGGTGTGTGTGTGTGTGTGATTGTGGCCAAGGAGACACATATGCAGTGCAAACATGGTATTTAGCCAACCTGCAGTCAAAGCCGGTTTTCTCTGTGTACAACCAAAGCCACTGACTCGCAAACATACTCTTTCCCAGGAACACAGATGCTGGGAACGCTGCATGGGCTATTAGTAAGGTAACCAGATAATGTGAACACTTTCAAGAGTGAAATGGGGCACTAGTGTTAATTACACCAGGACAATAGACATAAACTGGGATATATGGTCACCTTACCATCTGTATCATATATCAGCCATGTCTCTTCCCATGAGGGCCAGGCCAGGGGTGAGGATGTTGGTGTCACTTGGCCCCTTGTCCCTT
>NW_007901909.1:0-507 GCF_000696425.1 Galeopterus variegatus
CAATGGAGATAAGCCGGGAAGCGAGAGTGGGACGGGAAGCTGTGACGCCTGGCTGTAGTCCAGGCTCCATGCGGCCCAGCTGTGGGATTCTGGACCCCAGATTCCTCTTCCATAAGACGAGGAATCCACGAGCTTCCTTCCAAACTTAACAGTTCGTGATTACTAGTAGAGGAAACTTGGAAGAAGAGGCCCATGCATCTGACTTCTCCAGTGATAGGAAAACTTTGGAGAACAGATGGGAGAAATGGAATGCTGGAAACGCCCACTCAAACCAATCTTATTTTTCAATCTTATTTCTCACAGTACATGAGGTTGTACGATAGGTAGAGTAAGATGGGAAACCACAAAATAGGGACTAGATTCACTTTAGCTATTTGAAAAATTTTTACAGAAGTTTTTTATTGGGGTCAGCTCAGTTTAAACTTATATCATTCCTATTTTAGGTTTTAACTACAGACCCTGGAATGCCCAGTTAACTTGCTATCTGATAAGAACATGTACTTATCT
>NW_007901910.1:0-507 GCF_000696425.1 Galeopterus variegatus
CCCATACCAGAATAAATTTCATATGGATTAAAACATTAAGTGTAAATCATGAAACTATGAATTTGGAGGAAAATACAGATGTATATTTGTCTTTTGCAATATGACAAAAATTTCTATGTACCAAACATGTTAGGCATATGAACACAAATAGAAAATAGATATACTATCAAAGTAGAAATCAAAGTATTGCATCTACACCTTCTCCTATATTTCCTGACTTGGTAAAGAACATCCTAAAACATCTTCTCAGCCTTGAAAATTGAAAGTATTACCTTTGTTTTGAACTCAGTTATACTGCTCAGTCTCCAACTTCAGGTCTTTTATTATACCGCTGTTCAATGTGCTAAGCCATTTAGTCTTTATCTTTCAGAATATGTATGATTCTTAGGTTTGACTGTCACGGTCAGCCCTCCAAATTTCCCTACACTCTGTGAGTGTCTTCTGATTTTCTTTGGTATCAAGAATATTACCGAAACCTTCTAAACATCTAATTTTAGCTATAGTGGG
>NW_007901911.1:0-507 GCF_000696425.1 Galeopterus variegatus
TTATCACAGACTTTGATCATTTTACTGGGTACATGGTTTCCTTCTCAGCTCAGAAAATTGTGGTTAAAAGGCTCTGGGATCAACGTGCCTGCTCACTGACCAAGGGATCTTAAGTATTTAAGGACTTCTTCCATGTTAGTTTCTGTCAGATAGGTTCTAAAACTTGTGGCAGGGCTGAAACGACACTGCCTGATTTCGCTGGTACAACAGGGTGTGGTGGTACTGCACACTGCTGCACTGGGATCCTCTACTCAGACTCCTGAACTGAGTGTCAGTTTGGAAAGATGTTGAGCTTATAGACTGGGGGTAGTTGGTGATTTGTAAAGGCACATTTGTAATTGAGTTGGGAAAATTTGACTTCCAAATACTAGATACTAGCAGAGATTCTACTAATCTCAGAATTCCAAGAGGATGGGATTGTGGAAAAGAAGATGCCGAATTATAGACTCTAGGAATTCTTTTTCCTTCTTCCTTTCTTTTTAAATAAAGAATTCTGAAGAAGAAAAG
>NW_007901912.1:0-507 GCF_000696425.1 Galeopterus variegatus
ATGAGTGAAAGATCTGAATAGATATTTCTCAGAGAAGATATACAAATGGCCAATAAGCACATGAAAAGATGCTCAACATCATTAGCCATTAGGGAAATTCAAATCCAAACCACAGTGAGGTAACACGTCATACTCACTAGGATAGCTCTAATTTTAAAAAGACAGACAGTAACAGGTGTTAGTAAGCACGTGGAGAAACTGGAACACTCATATATTTCTGGTGAGAATTTAAAAATTGCGCAGCTTCTTTAGTTTTTAGTTTTAGAAAACAGTCTGGCAGTTCCTCGAAAAGTAAGTATACAGTTACCATGTGACCCAGCAGTTCCACTCCTAGCTATATACCCAAAAGAAATAACCCAAGAGAAATAAAAACGTATGTCCAAGGGGCTGGCCCGTGGCTCACTTGGGAGACCATGGTGCTGACAACACCAAGTCACAGGTCAAGGTCCCCTTACTGGTCATCTTTAAAAAAACAAAACAAAACATATGTCCACACAAAAACTTGTA
>NW_007901913.1:0-507 GCF_000696425.1 Galeopterus variegatus
TCAATACCCAAAGGCATTGTTTCTAATGCAGGGTCCCTTCTCATCTGCCATGCAGCAGGAGGAAGGAATTCCTGTGATGCCAGTGCCTTTGACTTCAGGTGGTATGAGGACCAGTGGGACAGCTAGGAGGAAAACTCTTGAAGTAATTGGGGCACGACATGGGTCTAACCTTGTGGAATGAGTTTCCTGTTTCATCGTGATGAAAAATATGAAGGTTTCCACCTGGCCTTTGGCACTCAAGGTTGCTGGATTGTGGGGCTATGTCAACAAGCACATGTGTCATTGGGAACCAATGTTGTGACTGTACCCTGAGCTATGTTGCAAATAAGACACTTGATACTGCCTCTGGGTAAAACTTAGAGCTTAAGAAAAAAGGGAAAAGCTTTGGGTTCACTGCCTTATCCTGTAGAAGTAGGGGTCACTGTGAATTGTCCTGCCATGACCTATAGGCTGAGTGATGGTGAATTCATGTACAGCCAGCAAGATACCACCCACTCTTTAGCATGA
>NW_007901914.1:0-507 GCF_000696425.1 Galeopterus variegatus
AGGAATTTATTTTTAATTGAAAGATATTGGTTGTGCATATTTATGGGGTACAGAGTTATATTTCAATACATGTAAACAATGTGTGATGGTCAAATCAGTAGTAAGCATAATCATCATTGAAAAAAATATTATTTCTTTGTTATAAGAACATTCAAGCTCCTCTCTTCTAGACATTTGAGAACATACAAAAATTGTTAATTATAGATGCCTAGCACTACTGTTGCAACACTAGAACTTGTTTTTCCTATTTAACTGTCATTTTGTGTCCATTAACCAACTTCTCCTTATCTGCTCTCCCCCACCGCTTCCCACCCTCTAGTAACCACAATTCCACTCTCTACTTCTAAAAGCTCAACTTTTTTTTTTTAGCTCCCACATATGACTGCTAATATGTGGTATTTATCTTTCTGTTGATTTATTTCACTTAACATCATGTCTTCCAGGCTCATCCATGTTGCCAGGATTTTTTTCTTTTTCATGTAGTATTCCATTGTGTATATATACCAC
>NW_007901915.1:0-507 GCF_000696425.1 Galeopterus variegatus
GAAATTAGGAAAACAATATATAAACAAAATGAGAAGTCAACAAAGAGGTAGAAATCATAAACAAAACAAAAACAGAAATTCTTGAACTGAAGAGCACAGTAACTGAACTAAAAATTCCATATAGAGCTTCAACAGGAGAACTACTTAAGCAGAAGAAAGACTCAAAAGGGGAGGGGAGGTAAGATGCCTTACTGGAGGTGCCTGGGGCACATCTCTCTCACAGAAAAGGACCAGAACGATGAATAGATAGCTAAATATTGATGGGAGCATCTGTTGGACAGCACAGCAGTGCAGCAGGAGACTGGCAAGATTCCTGTTGGACAGCACAGCAGTGCAGCAGGAGACTGGCAAGATTCCTGTGTGACATGAAAGCCCAGGATAGCAGCATAGAGAGGAGAAAGAGGTACATGACCTCAGATGCCTCTTTTCTGCCACCAGGACTGGTACAGAAGAGGCTCTTCCTTGTGGGGAAGAGGTAGGAAGAGGACCCACACCAACCCCCACCCT
>NW_007901916.1:0-507 GCF_000696425.1 Galeopterus variegatus
AGCCACTCTCATCCCAAAACACTCATGACACTTAGAACACAATTGCATGGAGGCTTTAGACATCTTTCCAAATCCCTTTCCACACATTTTCCTGCATCCCATTACATGGCTCATAGATGGGAGTGCCACCTCCACACCCGCCCCCCAGGCTGGTTATGCCATAGTAAATCTAACACAAGCTATTGAGGCTGCATAACTCCCAAAGGAGATTGGGGTTATACACTGCAGAGGACACCAAACCTCCGATGACCCCATAGCCCAGGGAAACAAACTGGCAGATCTAACCGCAAAACAATCTGCTCAATCACCAGGCCCCCACTCTTCCTCTCCTGCTCAGGTCCTTCACATGGTCCCTATGCCCTTATCCCAATACACACCCCATGAAATACAACACTTTCAACACTTGGGGGCACAGAGAAAGGACAACTGGTATACTCTCTCCAGTCGCTATGTCCTCCCTACTGCACAAGCTGAGCAAATCCTTTTAGATTTCCATAATTCAGTTCA
>NW_007901917.1:0-507 GCF_000696425.1 Galeopterus variegatus
ACGGTGCCATGCAGATTAACTCTGCCACCCTAAAAATGTCCCTGTGTGTACCCTTTGTCATAAGTGAGTTCCCATACCCGACCCCTGGCCTTACACGTCACCATGCTGCCTCCAGTGTGGCTCCAGCTCGCAGAAGCCCCTATGCACGGAGGGATACTGGCCTGCAGGCCACAACATTATGGGGACAGCACAGCGTTAACCTTTCCTTACGTGCTTAAAATCACACAGAGGCCTTTCAAACCATTACCCTCACCCCACAAGGCAGCAACCTGTTCATGGGAAGAAAATGAATCCAGGAAGACAGGAAACACGCGAGGGACCCGACTGCACATGGTGGCTGATACTTCCAAAGCAACACCCGTGAGCACTTGGGCTGCTGGGATTAGAAGCAGAAGAAACGTCCACCTTCCACATACTCACTGTTCCCACGCACGGGCCCCGCTCTGTCTCAGCACATCTGCGAGCCACGCGGCCGTTGCACAAAGCCGAGTGGGGGGCCGCGGGGAC
>NW_007901918.1:0-507 GCF_000696425.1 Galeopterus variegatus
TCCATGATAGACCATATGCTAAACTATAGAAAAAATTTAAAAAATAGAAATAATACAAGTTGTTCTCCAACCATAATGAAATGAAATTAGAAAACAATAACAGAAAGAAATTTGAGCAATTCACAAATAAGTTAAAATTATATAACACATTCCTAAATAGTCAATGGACTAAAGAAGAAATGAAGGGGAATTAGAACATACTTTGAGAAGAGGAAAAATGAAAATGTAACATAGCAAAATTTGGGGGATGCAGCTAAAGCAATGCTCAGAAAAAAATAAATAGCTATAAATGCTCATATTAAGAAGGAAGAAATATTTCAAACTAATGATCTAAATTTCTACATAAGACGATGAAAAAAGAAGAAAAGAGTAGACCAAAAGCAAGTAGAAAAGAGGAAATAATGAAGATTAAAGTGGAAAGTATTGAGATAGAGTAGAGAAAAACAATAGAGAAAGTCAATAAAACCAAAAGCCAATTCTTTGAAAAGATCAATGTAGTTGATAAAC
>NW_007901919.1:0-507 GCF_000696425.1 Galeopterus variegatus
CCACTTGTACAGAAGATATGCAAGAGGAAGGAAGACATAGGTGCATATGGTGAAGCCATGACAGGATAAAGGATTTTGTAAATTTTTTCTTGTGACCCTTTATTCTCTGTATCTTAAACCTGACCTAAGCAGACTTCCTGCAGCTGACCTATGCCTGCAGTGACCCATTGTTAGTGTTTCCTCAATAGTCTCGCCATCTAGTCTACCTATAATAGCATTGTTTTTCTTAGTTTGTTATTGAATCTGCTGGGGTACATGACCATTACACCCTATTACAAGTACTTCCCCCAGCCTCAGTATGGGACAAATCATTCTATGTCTCTCATTTTCTCTGCATCCCCTACACCTCTGTACCGGTTTTGCCTGTTACCTTCACACCGATTTCACAGCTGTGCCCAGTGGGATCCTGCTCATCCAGTTCACATTTCCTTTTGATTACTTAAAGAATTCCCAAACTTCTAACTTTTTCATGCAGTTATTCCTAATTTACTGACTCATGGATGTGTT
>NW_007901920.1:0-507 GCF_000696425.1 Galeopterus variegatus
TACAAAATTTATTCACGTGAATATGAAAAAGACAAAGAAGAGATAGCATGCTTCAATTGGATATTTAAAGCAATCTACTCCCTGTTGAAATGGTGAGAAAAAGAATGTACTCTCTTTAAGGAAAAAATATACTCGTAAGGGGTGTGTTTCCCGAGTTCCCTATTGAATCTATTTTAGCATTCTTTTTTTCAGACTTAGTTTCTTATCAGGGTCTACATGAAGAGGAATTTGCTGGTTAGATTTTTATCTTAGGAAAGAACAAAGGTTTTGAATCAGAATATGTGCGATGGCCTTCCAAACTCTGCCGCTTGATTTATGTGTTATCTTGGATTAATCCCCCTGACTCTTTAAGTATTAGTTTTCTCAGCAGACAAATGAAGGTAAATCTCGCAGGCTTCTCAGGAAGCTCAAATGAGAAAATGTAAGTTAAGGGGCCACGGTCAGGGGAAGCTGCATTTTGTCTCATCAGATTCCGTTTTGAAAATAGTATCTCAGGAGCCCACTGTA
>NW_007901921.1:0-507 GCF_000696425.1 Galeopterus variegatus
AACAATTTGGATATAGTTAACACTACCATACACTTAGAAATGGTTAAGATGGTAAATTTTACGGTAAGTATATTTTACCACAATTTAAAAAAAATTCTGGGCCGGCCCATAGCTCACTCGGGAGAGTGCGGTGCTGACAACACCAAGCCAAGGGTTAAGATCCCCTTACAGGTCATCTTTAAAAAAAAAAAAAAAATCCTTGGTTGCCATTCTTAATTACATTTTAAAAGTTGGACTTAACAAAAACAAACAAAATCCTTCATTTTCCCATTCCTAAAAACAACACTGTGTGGAAATAGTCTGCTTATCCATGATTCCCAGAAGCTATTTTTTAAAAAACGTGAACAAAATTAGTAAATTCCTAACTAGATTAAACAATAAAAGCTGACAAAGCATATTACCAATATCAGGAATGATACAGAGGCTGTCATGACAGTCCCTACAGATATTAAAATGATAATAAGGGAGTATTATGAATAACTTTGTGCCAGAAAGATGCAGAAAAAA
>NW_007901922.1:0-507 GCF_000696425.1 Galeopterus variegatus
TGAGATCAAATCCTGAGTAACCTATTTATTTAAGAAGTTTCCCATGCCTGGAAACTGAGGTTCTACATTAGCATCATTTCACATCATAGGAATTGCACAGAGTGGTTTCTCAGGGAATTTTTCCCTTGAGAACAGTATTAGTTTGCTAGGCCCTGAAGGTGGAGACCTCATGAACCGGATTAGGGCTTGTATAAAAGAGGCTCCAGTGAGCTTCCTTGCTCCTTTTGCCACGCGTGGACACAATGAGGTATCAGTAGTCTGCAGTCTGGAAGAGGGCTCTCACCGGGACCCAGTCATGCTAGCGCCCTGATCTCAGACTTCCAGCCTCCAGAACTGCCAGAACTAAATTTCTCTTGTTTATAAACGACCTAGTAAATGGGATTCTGTTATAGCAGTCCAAACTGACTAAGACATCAAGAAAAACAGCAGTCCTCATAAAATGATGTATTGCAAAGTAGAGATTTTTTTGTGGAGGAAGCAAATAAAGGAACCTCACATTTCAGGTGA
>NW_007901923.1:0-507 GCF_000696425.1 Galeopterus variegatus
GTCCACCTCCTCCTGACCCGGCTGGAGGACCCGGATCCCAGCCAGGCAGAGCCACACTGACACCACGCCCGCCCCGGTCCCCGCGTTGGTGGCCTTCCACCATCCTTTCCTGTTGCCCATTGTTGTTTGTATTTATATTGGGAACATGGTTTTTAATAAAATTTAACTTTTCAGTTATTGAAACTTGTACAATTCAGGGTCAATTACGTGCATTCATGGTGCTGTGCAACCACCACCCCATCTTCTGCAGAACGGAGCCCCCAAGCAGAGCAAGGGGGTCCTCGGGGGAGGACCCTCACCAGGTCTCCCTGGAGGAAGTGAGAGAAGCCCCTGGTTTACGGGGTGCAGGTGCACGTGGAGCCCGTGGAGGAATCCGGGAATGTTGCCCTGGCTGCGGCAGTGGGAGCTCATGGTTAGGGACATGGGCTGTGAGGTCAGACAGACCTGGTGACCTTGGGAAGGTGTTACCATGCGAGCCTCAGTTTCCACTCTGTGAACTGGGATGGA
>NW_007901924.1:0-507 GCF_000696425.1 Galeopterus variegatus
TGTGCATGCCCAAAGCTTCTAAAGATGCTCTGGGAAGCCATTAGGTCAGCTGTTCCTGGCTCTGAATAAGGCCTATTATTTATTCACCCATAACTCCAAGGACCTTTTCCTATTACCTAGCTTATGGACCTGTGTGTGAAGGGTTTGTGACCCAGTCTGGACAATGGGCTTGAGGGGTCTATGAGACCTAGCCTTAGCACTACAAGGAGTAATCAGTGGTATTCCAACAAAGAAAAGCCCAGGGCTGGATGGCTTTACAGCTGAATTCTATCAAACCTTTAAAGAAGAATTAATATTCTCTTCAAACTATTCCATAAACTTGAAACAGACGCCATTCTCCCAAATTCATTCTATGAGTCCAGCATCATCCTGATACCAAAACCAGACAAAGATGCAACAACAACAAAATTACAGGCCAGTATCCTTGATGAACATAGATGCAAAATTCCTCCACAGAATATTAGCATTCAGAATGCAGCAACACACCAAACATATCATACACCATGA
>NW_007901925.1:0-507 GCF_000696425.1 Galeopterus variegatus
CGACAAGCCAAGAGGGGAGTGCGGTGGGCAGGCCATGCTCCTTCCAAGCCACTTGACACCCTACCTTGTCTGGTTCTCACTCAGCCCCTGCCTGGTGCCCAGGGCTGGGCTGGTTGTGACCGGGAAAGGAGTGATTGATGAGTGAGACCTGCTGTGCCCTTTAGGAGCTCACAGTCTCATGGGGAGCTGCCTTGTAATCAGAAGTGAAGGATTATAGCAACATGCAGTGATTGGTGTGCATGGTGCCAAACCAGGGACGTGGGCGCCCACAGGTGGCCCCAGCTAGTCTGGAAGGCTTCTTGGAGGAGGTCCTGGGCCCAGGGTGGCTGCTACCTGGACAGCTCTCCACCTAACCTGCCCCGAATAAATAGCTTATCATTATCCCTGAAAATGCTGCCCTCCTTCTAGAGTTCCATGCTTCCCAGGACAGACCCTCTAAGTCACTCCAGGCTCCTCCTTCCTGCTCCCTCCTCCAGCCATCAGTCCTGGTTAATTAGAGCTACCGCT
>NW_007901926.1:0-507 GCF_000696425.1 Galeopterus variegatus
AACTGGGGAAAGGGGGGAAAACCAATATTTACTAAGTGTCTACTATGTGCTTTATAGCGTTCACCTGGCAGGTGGTATAACAGCTGTTATGTGTGCAGACTCTGGAGCCGGACTGCCTGGGATCAGATCACGTACTTAAGGAATCTCAGCACATCATGTCTCCCAGCCCCAGACTCCTTCCTTTTCCAAGGGGGAGGATGAGAGTACCTACCTCACAGAGTTATTTTATTGTGGGTTAAGTGAAATAGATGTAAAAATACTTATCACTACGCTTGGCGCATAAATCCTCAATAAATGCGAAACGGTGTTATCACTATTATTGTCATCATTGACAAAGACTTCATCCTAGTGTTATCACTATTGTTGTCATCATTGACAAAGACTTCATCCTTAACCAAACTTTAGTCAAGTTTCTGGGTCCTCTTTTTGACTAGGCTCTGACCTTGGGCTCTGACCTTGGCCTGCTTAGTCCAGTTTTAGCAAGAATCCTGTTGTATCACCTCCGCC
>NW_007901927.1:0-507 GCF_000696425.1 Galeopterus variegatus
ACATTTTTTTATTTTAAAGAGTTCTTTCAAAATGATCTTTCTGTGGTGACATCCACATTACACTTGAAAATATTCTTGTGTTTCTGGCAACGATACACTAATTACCGCCTATACGTTTTTAATAGTTTAATCTGTCATATTCTAGGATAGGAGTGATTCTGATTCCAAACAAAACTGAAATGCATGACCAAACACATTGTGAAATGTGTGGTTTCATTAAATCCTGTTGTTAATTCAGTCAGAAGAAAATTGTTTAGTTCAAACCAGGAACAGAAGTGCTGAGGTATTATCACTGCATTTCTGAATACGCACGTAGCTTACATCCCTAGTCAATCCTTGCTGCCATATTATGTTATGTTGCATGGTGACCATCAAGAAGGAAGTCAGGTCACAATCTGAAAGCAGAACGTTGTCATCCCTGCTTTGTTACTCCTGGGTTGTGCATGACAGAAACCCACTGAAGTCAGTTTAAACGTGAAAGAATAGTTTATTATAAAGAGTGTCTCA
>NW_007901928.1:0-507 GCF_000696425.1 Galeopterus variegatus
GATTTGACTATATAAAAATGTAGAAATGTGAAGCAAAATCAGAAGGCAAACAATCAACTGGGAAACATATTAGTAACAACACAATAGTCTTAATATATAAAGAATTTTATTTAAAAATTTTTAAAAACCCTAAGATGCCAATAAAAAAATAGTCAAAGAAGAATTATCAGAAAAAAATACAAATTACTAATAAACATGAATATATGTTCAATATCACCAGCAATCAAAGATGTTCATTAAAGTAATGAGATATCATTTTTCACCTATCATCAAGATTGGTTTTTTTGAAGATAATCTGTTTTGGCAAAGGAGTGGCAAAACAGGCACCCTCACATGTTCTGAAGCGTGTTAATGGAAACCACCTATCTGCAAAGCACCCAGCTATATGTATCAAAAGCCTTTTACTCTTTCACTCCACAAACATCTGAATGCCCATCAGGTGCTCAGCCATGATGAGACATAACTCTTGCCCTCACAAAGGTGACCTTCTGAGGGGAAGAGACTTTA
>NW_007901929.1:0-507 GCF_000696425.1 Galeopterus variegatus
ATTATTAATCCATTCATTCGGGCATGGTCCTTATAATCTAATCGCCTCTGTGAGGCCCCACCTTTCAATGATCATAATAGGATTTCCCACCCTCGACAGTTACAGTGGGGATTAAGCTTCAGTGACTTCGGGGGGCATTTAATCCACTGCACCTAGTTCTATTAATCCTCAAGATAGTGCTACAATAAAATCAAAATTTTAGACTGACAGAACTGAAGCATATCTACCAACATTAGCCAACTAGTAGTCAATTGTCGGAGATGTGATTCAAGCATGGGTTTGTTTGATTCCAAGCTTTCCTCTGTCCACTACGGTATAGTGCATCCCTCGTGGAATTGTATTTAGCTACAGAAGATTAGGTAATGGTATCTGCCCTTTCATGTTGAGAGCTCAACATTAGTCCATATAAAGCTAAAGTTTATAAATACTTAATGTTAAGTACTTTAACTGTTCTCCACTGGAAGAGGTAAAAAGCCATTTCCAATTGATTGAATGCATTCCCAAATA
>NW_007901930.1:0-507 GCF_000696425.1 Galeopterus variegatus
CCTACAGCTGGTACTGATATGCACCTGTGATCTAAGTTACTGCAAAGATTGTTGCAAAAATTAAACATATTTTTCTTGATACTTCTCACTTATTCATATGATCATTGTTTTTATTTTCCTTTATCTAAAAACATAGCCACTTTATTTCATAAACTTTGCAGTTTTTTTCCCTTATTAGATAATGAATACCTGTTATGTTATTTAGATTTATGGGATGTGTTTTCTATACCTACTATCCTTCTGCTGATGTCATACAACACATCACAAGTCACCGTGGCTGGGCTTTTGGCTATTAAATGCTCTCATTTTCCCTCATGCTGTATACAGCCATTTCCTCCTCCTCTTCCTCTGTTCTGACAGCAGAGCGATCATTCTCCTGTCTGTACAGCAGCATGGTCACAGCAAGGGCAGAGGACACAACTCCAACTCATCAACTCTTCATTGCTAAAGTCTGTGGGTTCCTCTTCACCGATGTCAAAACTCCCCCTCGGTGATAAGTATAATAAT
>NW_007901931.1:0-507 GCF_000696425.1 Galeopterus variegatus
ACCTAGGGGTTTCACATCACAGAAAATGGCTGAGCAGAGAATGATTAATCTCTCATATGCTTTTCTTTTAAAGCCCTCAGAACCATGCCCATGACCACCATTTTTAATCCATTCACAGCATAGCCCTACAATTTATTCACCTCTTTAAGGTCCCACCTTTCAGTTACCATAATAGGATTTCCCACAGTTAACAGTCACAGTGGGGATTAAATTCCTAATATATGAACTCTGGGGAACTCAATTCAATCAATCTACAGCAATTATTGTATATGCATAATTATATGCCATTGGACATTGTATGGCAATATGGGAGATTTACCTCCTTTTTAAAGTATTTTTGTCTGAAGTGTGACTATGCTACTGTTAGAGTATGTAAATTTCTTTGACCCTGTGAAAGCAATCTGACTCCAGTCACACTTCACTCTTCATACACACATGCACACACCACAGAAATACACATTAATAACATAGTGAAGAATTCATGAAAAATGTATTTGCCACATTATC
>NW_007901932.1:0-507 GCF_000696425.1 Galeopterus variegatus
GTTGGGTCCACAGAACCTCACTTTTCTACATTGTGGGCCCACCACTTCAAGTCCACACAGGCGCGGGAACATGTTCTTCAGTGGAGGAAAGTGCATGGGATCCTCAAGACCCATGTTTCTGCCTTCTCTCCTGCCTAGTTCCCAGCAGACCAGAGGACAGCCTTGTTTTCAGCCCATATGCACAAGGAAGGAAAGACATTTCTGCCCCCTGGTCAGAGCAGGGGGCTGCTGATCTATGGGTAACCTCTGTGTTAATCTACACCATCTCAGGGTTACAGGCTAAATTTGCTCTAACCCTATAAAATTTTGAAGATACCAAGATATACGTAGGGAATATTGGTGAAAGATAGAGAGGAATCAACCCAAATTGTTCCCTGTGGTTAATGACACTGTAGACTCAGTGCATTATGACTCAGTGTTGAGACTGTGTTCTACATTATTCCTCGGTAGGATGGTGCTTTTCCCTGTAACCTGTTCATTCCTTGAGAAAAGCTCTGAGTGACTGGA
>NW_007901933.1:0-507 GCF_000696425.1 Galeopterus variegatus
TTTTTTTTTTAAAGGCCATATAGAAAAGGCCACATAAAGTGAGATTTCAAGCTGATTTAAGTCATATTTCACATTCTTGAACTCTGATGCTAAATACTAGGGGCATTTTAAGGCTTGGCATGGTAAAGACTAGTGAGTGGTGTTATTAGAAATTCCAGAGTGGGGAGGGGTGGGCGAGAGCAAAGAGAAAATCTGTTCTAGGAGAGATCTACCTTGATTAGATTTTGAAGGGGACTACTAGACCCCTTTTCTGCTAAATAGCCTTCCAAAGCCCAAATTTCTTGGCTCAAATCAGACAACTGTACATTAATGACCCAGGTACAGACAACCTATGTGTAACCAAAAGTGTTTTCTTTCTTTAACCTTGGTTTGGGGATTCAGCTATCGTGTCCAAATTATTCCCCCTAATGATTCTATCCATCCAAAGTCAAGAAATTATATTTAAAGTGGTCAAAAAACTTAAGTGGGGAACTGACTATTAAGAGTTAAAACACAGGCCTTAGACAC
>NW_007901934.1:0-507 GCF_000696425.1 Galeopterus variegatus
TAAGAAATTTGGCATTCTACCTGGTACATACTGTCAGCTTAACAAATGATAGTTCAGAAACATCCCAGTTTTATAGATGAAGAAAATAGGACTCAAGAAACCAGACATAATTATTAATGGACTTAACCAAAAATTAAATCCTGACTTTAATTAAGCCCAGGCTTACGTGATTTCAAAGCTTATGCTATTTCCACTTCACCATATTTTTTCTTTGATTCCCAGATTCATCCCTCTTTCCTTCTCTCTCTGTCCTTTGGCTAATTGCGATAATTCTTCAAACAAACCTTTAAAATTTTTTCTGATGCAAATATCTTAAATAATGAAACTCCTTGCCTATTCATGAGTAATAATAAAAAGATGCTGTTTGAAGAAAGAGGTAGTCCATTTTATCGAAAATATAATTTTTTCAAAAAAATTTTTCTTATGTTTCTGTGTTACATGATCTCTTAATGTGATCTATCATCGTCTATCATCAGAAGTCATCTTCTATCCCTTCTGCTGGCCACT
>NW_007901935.1:0-507 GCF_000696425.1 Galeopterus variegatus
CAGAGTAAAAGCCACAGAGCCTGCAAGGTCACACGTCATCTGCCCACCCCTCCAGTTTCCAGTTACCTTGCTGTCCCCATTTCTGCCTTGCTCCTCCTGGTCTTTACAATCTGTTCCTGCATTGTCTGCCTCCCTGTTCCTCCAGCACAGCAGGCATGCAGTTGGTACCCCTTCCTGCTACCTGAGCATCCTTTACCAACTGCAACCAGATCCCCGCCCCAGAACTCTCTAGCCCCCATCTTTGCTTTGTTATTTTCTACGACACGGGTCTCCCTCTAACTTTCTATTCATTTTATTTATAACTTATTTGTGCATTTTTAATCTCAATTCATAAAATGTAATTCCAGGAGGAGAAGGATTTTTTCTGTTTCCACTGTATCACCAGCACCTAGAACAGCACACAGCAGAGAGCACACACTCAATAAGCGTTTGCTGAATGTTCAGACAAACGGGTTTGCATGAGCTGGCCCTGAGACCATGATTATGTAAAACATACTTAGTTCAGAG
>NW_007901936.1:0-507 GCF_000696425.1 Galeopterus variegatus
TTAATCTATGGAAAATGTAGGGAGCTGCCTTCTTCATGGAAGCTGTAGTGGGAAGTACAGCTCCGACCTAGGAGTCCAGTAGGCTGGTGGGATACAGGTTGTATGTTTCTCTGTACAGGTCACACTCAGGTTGCCATCTTTACAAGTTGGGGAGCATTCTCTATAGAGTCAGCCATTCAAAGAACTCCTTGAGACCTCAAATCTGAAAAAAAAATTGAAAGTTTACAGTAGTGGAGGGTGTATGCACTTGTGTGTGCGAGTGAGGGGGAAATATGTTTAAACTTCTTAGGTTAAATAATATGATCAGCACCTCAACAGAAATGCTTGTAACTCTCTGACACTTAGGAATTTTCTGGTTCAAAGCATGAAGTAGAAGTTCTGCCATACATTTAAAATCGTCTTTACTAGAAAGATGGCAAAACTAACCCAACATTTTAAAAATCTGACTTCAGAAACAGCCTTGAGACAAAACTCTTTTTTTTTTTTTTTTTTTTTTTTTTTTTTTTT
>NW_007901937.1:0-507 GCF_000696425.1 Galeopterus variegatus
GCTGTCCTTTCCTTTCTTTGTCCTTCTCTTCCCTTCCCTTCCTTTCCACAGGTGTTGATCCCAAGAGCACTCCCTAATAAATGCTGCCCAGGCAGCAGACTCCGGCATGAAGATCGGAGTGCTCTTCCCCCATGGATCCACACAGATTACTCGTCACCTTTCATGTCGTGAAAGTATCACCTTCCGGGGATGCCTTCCCTGTCCGTCCTATCTATAATTGCAATAGCCCCGACACTTCCTATCCCCTTCCCTGTTTTATTTTTCTCCTTAGCCCTTATTACCACCTAATGCACCATGTACTGTGTTCTGCTCATTGCCAACTAGAGTGTAAGCTCCATAAGGATAGGGATCTTTGTCTATTTTGTTTAATGTGGTGTCCCCAGTGCTTAGAATAGCATCTGGCAAACAATAGGCGCTCAAAAGATATGTGTTGAATGAATGAATAAATGAGTTAGATTGGATGTAAAATCCATCCATTCATTCATCTATCCATTCTTTCATCCATCC
>NW_007901938.1:0-507 GCF_000696425.1 Galeopterus variegatus
CCATTAACCTTCTCATAGAAATGGGAACTATAAGAGACTAAATCCCCCCTGCATGAGAAACCATTGAAAACCGAAACTATTGCATAGAAACAGAAACCATACACAATGAAAATTTTATGCCTGATTACTGATTACTTTAACTGCTCACTTTTGGCTTCTGTGACCTAGCTTGCTTTGTGCAACTGGACAAACTAGTGTGCCAAAGGGATGTGGCCTTTGCCTTTATAAACTCCAGCAGACAAAGGCTAGCTGCTGTTCTCCCAGAATACCTTGGAGAGGCAGTCGACAACTGGCTTCTAAAGACTCTGTTGAAATTCTTAATTAAGTGTTTGGCTCCTTTCCTGAATGACAACCTCACAACATTTGGAGGCCCCACTGAGATCTTCTTGCTCAGTGGAACCAAAAACCACAGCTTTGGACGCAGGGCAATGTGGCAAGTCTCCCTATGGGAGGCCACCAAGATGGAAATCAGCCCATGGGTCCTTTGGCCCCAGCCTGAGAGCTCAA
>NW_007901939.1:0-507 GCF_000696425.1 Galeopterus variegatus
GTCAAAGGCCAACTCTGAGTCAAGTGTTCAGAGATGTGTCAGGTGAGTTCCTGTGCAGAAACTTAGGGGCAAGAGGCACCTGCAGTTGACAGCTGTCATCAAAAGGGGGGCCTGAGGCAGTGTGAGAAATAAACTTCGGGGTAGACATGACCATAGCATGTGGCATCCTTTGAGTCTCCAACTGAATCCTGGGACATTACCGGCACCACTGGGCCAGTAAAGGGGATAAAACACTCAGTCACAATGTACAATGTTCTGTTGGAGCTGAGTTTCCCACCACGTGATACAGAGCCCTGCCTGGGGAGCTCATTTGCATGAAAAGCCCTGTGCAGAAGGTAGGAGCATCTGGAGAGCAGCTTCTGTGTAAGGACCTGAAGGACAGAACTTGGGCGTCTCCACCATGTCCTGGGTCGCTCTTCACCCTCCTCATTGTCCTCACAGCTGTGGGCAGTGGTCAGCACCTTTACAGGGAACAGCATCTCCCAGACATAATCCCCTCCTTTCTCC
>NW_007901940.1:0-507 GCF_000696425.1 Galeopterus variegatus
TCCTTCAACACTCAATTTATTGAGAGTTTTTACCATGAAATGACTTTTCGTTTTGTCAAATGCTTTTACTGCATCTATTGAAGCTATTATATAATTTTTTTCTTTTATCTGTTAATAAATGTGGTGCGTCACAATTGGTGATTTGCCTGTGTTGAACCATCCTTGTATCCCAGGGACATATCAATTTGATACTATTAATGCACTGCTAAATTTTGTGTGCTAGTATTTTGTTAAGAGTCTTTTATTTATTTATTTATTTTGTCTTTTTCGTGACCGGTAAGGGGATCACAACCCTTGGCTTGGTGTTGCCCACACTGTGCTCAGCCAGTGAGCGCACCAGCCATTCCTATACAGGATCTGAACCCGCGGCGGGAGCAACGCTGCACTCCCAGCACTGCACTCTCCCGAGTGCGCCATGGGGCTGGCCCTTATTAAGCATTTTTGCATCTATAGTCAGGAATATTGGACTGAAATTTCTTCTTATAATGTTCTTGTCTGACTTTGGTA
>NW_007901941.1:0-507 GCF_000696425.1 Galeopterus variegatus
CTTCTGCCTACTTCAGAATCACCTTTCCAGCAAGCTCGCTTCTGATGGGAAATAGAGATGATACAGGGGCTACTTGCCCTTTTGCTTTACACCTCTGGTCCTGCTAAACAAACCCCCACTTTACCCAGATTCTACACTTGGAGAAACCACAGTTTTAGAACATGGGCAAGGTTAGGAGTGAAAGGATTCTGAGCACTCAAAACACTGAAGTTCTCCCAAAGCCCTTACTCGTTAGTCCTAGTACAGTCCTTTTGTACTCTTTACTCCTTTATATATAAATATATTGTTTGGTTAGCATACTTCCAGAATAGAAGTTGCTTATAAAAAATAGGCATTATAAAAAGCAACTACAGGCAGGCACAGTGATTGTGAGAAAAAAACACTTTTTTAAGAAGACAAAAGCCTGACTGGTTAGCCATTTGGTTAGAGCCGATATCACCAAGGTCCAGGGTTCAAACCCTGTACCAGCCAGCTGCACAAAAAAAAAAAAAAAAAAAAAAAAAAAAA
>NW_007901942.1:0-507 GCF_000696425.1 Galeopterus variegatus
GAATAATGTATGATATATTTCCTTTCAAAAAGCTGGTGAGTGTGAAGTACCAAAAAAAAAAAAAATCATGATTTGGGGGATGTACTTAACTGTGTAAATGAATTTTTTTATATATGAATTTGCTTTAGATTTGACTTATAGCTGTTTGTTTGCTACAAAAAAATGTGACACATAGAACTGCTCTTGGGGATTAATATATTATGGGTATTTAATTGGGGCCAGTGATAATGTAACAGCTGACAATTACTGAGCACTTACATGTGCCAGACATATTCCAAAGTGCTTCATATTTATTAACTCCTTTAATTCTCATGACAGTCATATGAGGTAGGTACCATAATTATTGGGGCAATATTCAAAGTATGTAACAACCAGTACGGAACAGGCACTGACCACTCAGAACTGTTGGCAGCACAAACGGAATGGATGTTGGCTATAAGCATTTATATGCTGGTGTGTACCAGCCGAATATCAGTCTTGTTTCTTACGGCCCTGTTGGAGATGCAG
>NW_007901943.1:0-507 GCF_000696425.1 Galeopterus variegatus
CAAAGGAAGACAGGTTTTACGTTTAAAGATTATTGTTGGAAGGAACATGGAACTCACAGACCACTGAGAATCCGGCCACGCATGGGGTGAGGCTCCCCATGGGGCTGCCCCCACAGAGGAAGGAGGGGACAGTCCTCGCCTATCGGGGTGGGCAGGGGCAGCGGTTCCCCCGCAGTGGGCACCAAGGCCAGGATGCACACAACCCGTGGAGGAGGCTCCTGCAGGCTCCAGTCTGGCCAGCAAGCCAGAGCCCCACATTTTGGGGTGACTAGACCCCAAGACATGAATAAAGGTGACACTTTGATCCTCTGTGGGCTGATGAGAATGGATGACACCAGCCCCTCCCACCCATGGGCCACCACAGGCCTTGCTCAGGGACGCCCCGGGAAAGCCCTGCCACATCTCAGTGCAATGTTGAATGCCTTTTGGATCTGGCTGGCAGGAGAGACCAGGAGGCCCCAGGAGGTTGGGGGCCACAAGGAGATACTGAGGGGGTCTGAGGAGGTG
>NW_007901944.1:0-507 GCF_000696425.1 Galeopterus variegatus
TTTTTCCAACATATTACTACATCAGAAGTATATTTATAAGCTTTTAAAATCAGTAATTTCTTCTTCCATTTATAGAATTTTCTAGGCCTTCTGTAATATCCATTGTTATTTAAAACAAATAATTTTACTGCTTATGTAAAGATATTTTTGAGTAAACACTTATTATTCTTACACGAATGTAACATATGGTCTGATAAACAGCTGAGATTATATATTATAGTTTTCCTATCTGTAGTAGCTTCACCTTTACAAAATGGTATTCTGTAGTAGTCCACTAGATGTCACTCAAGATAAAGGTCCCCCCAATATCCCCAACTCCCCTTCATCTTTTAAAGAAACAACAAACTCTTAATTAACCCTTGATTCATTTTTTTTATTTGATAGATACCATTTATAAGTTTGAATCAATTTAAATTGTATTATTCCCTACTATGAATCTTTATATGGATGTCTCTTGCATATAGAATAAAAAAATGAAACTCTATGATTAATAATAACTTTGATTGT
>NW_007901945.1:0-507 GCF_000696425.1 Galeopterus variegatus
TCATGTTCAGCGATGCCATCTTTGTATTTCTGACATCTGCAGTACTTCCAGATGTTTCTGCATCCCACTTAGTGTGTGAGCACACGAGTGTGTGTTTGCTTTGCCTCATTTACTTTTTCTCATATTTGTACTTGCACTGTTTCATGAAAAAGTTTCTGTTATCTCAGTTTTATTCCTCATACTAATTTCAAGTTCTTTCTTACTTTGATGACAGAGTTTAAAAATAGTCTCATACCCAAGACTGTGAACGTCGTCTATGACGCCCATGTTTTGCATAGTCATCTGTGCAGTTCAGGCCTAAGAATCTGCATTCGCAACAATTTCCTCCCTAAGGAAATATTGACCACTGACCCCTGTGGGAGGCTGGACTTTGAATGGCATCGGCGTCAGCCAGAGCCCCTGGGCCAGTGCCCCCAAGTTTGCATGTGGGAAGCAGACAGGGGAGATGTGTACGGCAGGGACATAACACAGACACTGAAATTCAGATGGCCTTGCATGGACTGGCCA
>NW_007901946.1:0-507 GCF_000696425.1 Galeopterus variegatus
TCAAGGGTTAAGATCCCCTTACTGGTCATCGTCGTCATAAATAAATAAATAAATAAATAAATAAATAAATAAAAATAAATAAATTTTTAAAAAGTAAATTTTTATTAAAAAAACATATATTATTTTTTTGGTGGCTGGCTTTTACAGGGATCTGAACCTCTCCTTCATTTTTTAAAGATAGCCGCTGGATTTAAAATTCTTGGTTGATAGTTTTTTGTTTTTTTCCCTTGAACATTTTGCGTATGTAATCCCTTTGCCTTATGGACTCCATTGCTTCTGATGTCAGCTGTTAAAGGGGCTGGCTGGGTAGCTCAGTTGGCTAGAGCATGGTGCTGATAATGCCAAGGTCTAGGGTTTGATACCTGTACTGGCCACCTGCCAAGACAAAAGAAAAGTCAGCTGTTAATCTTATTGGAATTCTCTTGTAAGTGACATCATTTTTCCTCTTGCTGCTTTCAAGATTTTCTTCTTGGTTTTGGTTTTCAACATTTTACTATGATGTGTCTG
>NW_007901947.1:0-507 GCF_000696425.1 Galeopterus variegatus
TTCCTGTTTTCGGTATTATATTCATCGTGTAAGATGTAACTACTGGGTGAAACTGGGTACATGTGACCTCTATTCTATCTTTGCAACTTCCTGTGAATCTATAATTTTTTCAAATTAGACAGTTAAAAAAAATCAGTGTTAAAAGAAAAACAAAGGAGGAGTTGAATTTAATCAAATGTTTAAGTTCTGCTCTTTGAAATACACTCCTAATAAAAAGAAATGCAAAGACTGAGAAAAAGTATATATGAAAATCAGTTATATCATCCACATGTATGTACATATGTGCATACATAGGTATATAAGAGGGGTCTTCAGAAAGTTCGTGGAAAGATTCATAGTATCTTTTATTTCTATTTTTTCATGAACTTTTAGAAGTTCCTCATATTTATTACATATCCTGTTCTAAATATGGATTTGTATCCAAAATACTATATCAAGATGACAAACAACCCAATTTAAAATTGGACAAAAGAGGGCTGGGAAGTTAGCTCAGTTAGAGTGCAGTGT
>NW_007901948.1:0-507 GCF_000696425.1 Galeopterus variegatus
TTACGACAGGGATACCTTCTGAGAAACGCATGGTTAGGCAATTTTGTCATTGTGCTAACATCGTAAAGTATACTTACACAGACCTAGGTGGCACAACCTACTCCACACCTATGCCATATGGTACAGCCGATGCTCCTAGGCTACAAATCTGGACATCATGTCACCGTACTGAATACTGTAGGTAATTGTAACACAATACTAAGTATCTGTGTATATAAACATATCTAACCATAGAAAAAGTACAGTAAAAATATGGTATTAAAATCTTAAGCAGTCTGTTCTTGACTGAAACTGTTGTTATGAGGCCCAGGACCATAGTAGGCAGAGTGGTCTTGCTAAAATAAGAATCCCATCAGGCGCCTCTCCTGCTCAATCCATTGGATGACCCTAACTGGGAAACATGTCCCTGTATGATATGGTCCCACCCACACTTTCTTTGTGCTTTAAATTTTAGTGGCTGGTCTTTTTTCAGTCCTCAATTACACAGCCCTCCTCTCATCTCCTGGC
>NW_007901949.1:0-507 GCF_000696425.1 Galeopterus variegatus
AGTGAGCCATAGGGCTGGCCCCAGAGTTGGGTTTTCAACCCATATCTATTTGATTCCAAATATCCTGAATATAGGTACTATGAATATTGCCTCTCAGTAGATAAAAAAATTTTAGTAACATTTTTTAAATCAGCTGTGTCATGGCAAAAGTAAGTGTCCAACTTAATAGAAAGAAAAGTTTAAAATTTTTGGAAAAAAAATCAGAAGTTCAGTGAGTTTTATAATGCTTGGTTTACTCCAGTGCAGATATAAACAACAGCACATTCTAACTAGAAGTGGACCTCACTGTCTGGCTGCTTAACATTTTAACAGTTTAATGAGCAATGAATTCATCACACAAATGCAGCCCATTCTGAAAATTCTCAGTCTCTTTACACACCTTACTTCAAAATCTACTTTGTTAAAGAAAATAATTTTTGTGTCCAGAAATTTATCCATTTTTTCCGGGTTTTCAAATTTGTTGGCATATAGTTGTTTATAATAGTCTCTAATGATTCTTTGTATTTC
>NW_007901950.1:0-507 GCF_000696425.1 Galeopterus variegatus
TGCATTTCCATTTGCAGTGATGAGGGTTCCTGTTGCTCCACGTCCTCACCAGCATTGGTCATTGTCCATGTTCTGGATTTGGGCCATTCTGAGAGGTATGTAGTGGTATCTCATGGTCATTTCATTTTGCATTTCCCTGAAGACAGAAGATGTGGATTACGGCTGCACATGCTTATTTGTCATTTGTGCATCTTCTTCGTTGACATGTCTGTTAAGGTTTGGCCCATTTTTTAAGGATGGCTTTTTTTTATAATTAACGAAGAGTAACAATTTATGTTAAGAAACATAATTCCATTTAGAGCACAAAATATATTTTTAAAATGTCTGTATTTAAGTTCTAAGCAAGTCTAAGCAAAGCAATTAAGTTCACATCCTATAAGTCAGCTGAAGATGTGAAATACAAAACTAAAATTTTTATCTTCACTTTGAATGCTATTTCCAGCACTTGCTGGCTTTTCACATGGTATCTGCATTAAGTTAAATGGTTTTTGTTTTTTAAAAAATGTA
>NW_007901951.1:0-507 GCF_000696425.1 Galeopterus variegatus
AGTTCCTTAGGACCACTGGGGTCGAAGCTCTCTCTTCCTCACTCTCCCACACAGCCCACTGTAACAAGCCAGTGAGGTTTGGGTAAACTGAGTCACTTCCCACAAATGTTATCCACAAGTCTCCCTGAGCCCTGGGATTCTGCCTTCGGGTCTGAGGGGCAGCTGGAGCACTGAGCTGGGCATTTGGAAGTTCCACTCCTCACTGGCTACGTGACCCTGGGCAAGTCCCTGTCCTTTTCTAAACTAGACGGGACCAGGTGATCCACAAGTTTCCTGAGCTCTGAGATTCCTGCTCAGATCACCAAGGACAACAGCCTCCTGATTGCCAGCACCATGCTGAGTGCCACACAGATGCTAGCCTCGCAACAACCCTATGAGGTAGGTGCTGTCATCACCGCCACTTCACTGATGAGGAGACAGCTCAGAACGTGAAGGGACTCACCCGCGGTCACACAGCTGGCAGGCAGGGAGCCATGATTTGAACCCCAATCCATGCTCTCAGCATCA
>NW_007901952.1:0-507 GCF_000696425.1 Galeopterus variegatus
TTATTTTTTCCTTCTGAGAGTCTGAATGGATTTTTGCTCCTTCATTAAGATAACAATGGATGGATGAATATATGCTAATATGCATCTAGTGACATTTATATCACAATTATTGTTTTTGCAGAATACTGGTATCTCATGAAAACAGGAGTAGCAGTTTGCATAGATTTCAATCTGTCCAACTATGAATTCAATTCTCCTGACTACTAACTTCGCATATTTAGTGATTTACAGCAAAGCCAAATTATATTTGTCTTCATCGATAAATTTGAAAATTAGACTGCTTCTTATGGCAGGAGAAATAATAAAATGAAAAAAAAATCATCTTCAGCTCCTCCGAAATCAAGTTGAACTAAGACTAAACTTCTTTTGGGCAATATCTTAAATGTGCCTATATTAAATCCTATAATTTTCAAAATTTGCTGTTTTAAAATGCAGAAACCTAAGAGTTTGTGTTCCAGGCACAGCAAAACAGTCTTTGTTGGACTAGTCCCCATGCTAATCATTATA
>NW_007901953.1:0-507 GCF_000696425.1 Galeopterus variegatus
TAGGATGTCAAGTTTTTATGCCAAAGAAAAGCAGCCTGAAGCATTGTCGGTATCATTAGATGTCTAGAATAAATAGTTGACTTTATTCTACAAGAACTAAATAATAATAACAACAACAGAGCAATACAGAACAACATCATGATTTAACTGAACGATAATTTACATATCCACAAAACTACCCACAGCCATCCATCAAAACCCTCTCCAGTCGCAGACATACTAGTTGCCAAACAGCCTTTCAGTAACCACTATGTGCACTGTTCATCCTCAGGTTAGAGTGGCAGGACCCCTAACTACCAACCAGTAGCAGGTGACAAACCAGGGGCACAAACCAGGTCAGTTCCCTGAGAATCTGCTGTAGTTGTGTTGGAGCTAGAAGCCAAGGCCCCGACATGACCCATAGGCAGTGGGCTGAGGTGTATGGTGGCTCACCCCTGGTGCCTCACTCCTGCGGCAATCCGGAGGAAAACCCAGAATCCCAGCCATAGGAGCACTGTTGTGTGTAGG
>NW_007901954.1:0-507 GCF_000696425.1 Galeopterus variegatus
CCTGCTGCTACATTCCTTTCGCTCTTGCCTGCATTTGTAACTCTGGAGAGGGCTTCCTGAAGCCTGGTGTCCTATGTATTATGAGAAAGACAAACTCTTCCACAAAGGTATTTATTGTTTCCAACACCATTTTTTCCTAGCAGCGACTACATGATTAAAGTGCAGTGCAGATGTGACTTCTGTCTAATGTGCTGACAGCATCTCCCTGGCACGTGGGGGTGACCCTGTGCAGTGATGCCGCAGTCCCCTCTTGCCCCTCTCCTCTCCATTTGGAGACTCTGTACCTTTCACAGGTGTGATGTCATGTAGGTAACATTTCCAAATAACCACAATCCAGTTTGACTTCTGAAAGTTTCAGCCCATATTTTAAAAATCACAGGAATGAGAACTGAAAAATTAGTACTCTGGCTATAATATTGTGGCATTTTATAGCAAACAAGTCATTGTCTTGCCTGCTGTTATTTTCAGACTTTTGCAGTCTTTTTTTTTTTTTTTTTTTTTTTTTTT
>NW_007901955.1:0-507 GCF_000696425.1 Galeopterus variegatus
ACGTGTTGAGTTAGCAGCACCACAAAATGGAGGAAGCCTGGATCCTGAGTCACAGCTTTGAGTAGCACCCCCATAACCCCTTATCAGACTGTGCATAAATGATAATAAACTCAATGAGTTAAGCCTTGATTGAGATTTTAGAGATGTTTGTTCCTGCAGCATAGCCTGCCCTATACTGATGAATATAGTCACTAAGATTGTCAGAACTGAACCTGCAAGGCCAGATCTTTCTGAATCTAAAGCTTACTCATTTAATTATTACACGTGAAACAAACAAACACAAAAAAGTAGCTATAATGTACTTTTAAAAATAACTGAATAAAGAGTTACGTATTAAAGGGACTACAGTGCTATTTGGTCCTCTAAATTATAGCTGCTGTATATGAAGCTACATGATGCAAGCAAATGGGATTCATCCCAGGGAAGCAAGATTGGTTCAACATACGCAAATCAATACATGTGATCCACCATATTAATAACATCAAACACAAGGACCATATGATCATC
>NW_007901956.1:0-507 GCF_000696425.1 Galeopterus variegatus
GGATGGCCTCCTCCAGGCTGCGCACACACACGATGGGCATCACGGGCCCGAAGATCTCCTCCTGCATCACCGGGGACTGCGGGTCCACGTCGGTAAGGATGGTGGGGGCTGAGGCGCGAGACGAGCCACCGTCAGCGGCTGCGGGGCCGCCGTCCGCCCGGCACGTGCGAGCGACTAGACGCCCGCGCCAGCCCCTCTATGCACGGAGCCGTCAGGCTCAAGAAGGCGCAGGGACGAGGCCCCGAGAGCTCTGCCCTCAGCTGCCACCCGCGACCGGGGCTCCATCCTGGCAGGTGGGGGGACAACTGTGGCTTAAACTACATTGGGGGGGGCCAAGATCCACTGAAGCTCTTCACTGTCCCCAGCAAACTGGGGGCAACGCAGGCCTCCTCTGGTGACCCACGAGCCTGGGCACTGGGGGCCTCTCATGCTGGGGCACACCTGGTGCTCTCGTGGCCCTGCTGACGCTGCAGAGGTGGGGGACAGATGAAGCCCCTCTCTCTGGGC
>NW_007901957.1:0-507 GCF_000696425.1 Galeopterus variegatus
TTATGCTGTTGAAATTTTCTATATCATTACCAAATTCTGTCATCTTCATCTACACTTACCAGGAGTCTTACATTCAGATCTCTCTCCACCACTGTGGATTTCTCCTTTTAAGTATGTAAATTTTATCTCTGAATATTTTCTGATCACAAGGTTAGAGTACACCCTTACAGCACCAAAGTCACAGATTCAGATTCCCATACTAGCCAGCTGCCAAAAAAAAAAAAAAAAAATTGTCATTAGTCATATACAAGTTAGAAATGTTCTCTCTTCCCAGTGAAGTAAGCCTTTTATCATTATGTCGTGATACTCTTTAGCTCTATAATGGTTTTTGCCCTAAAAATTATTTTATCTACTATTTAGAAACAAAAGTTCCTTTTTGGTAAGAACTTACCCAATGTATTGTTTTGCATGTTTTTCCTTTCAAAGTCCCTATGTTTTAGACATGTCCCTCATAAGCAGACTGGAAGTGAATTTCTGTAATCCAGTGACAGCCTGGCTTTTAGCCAG
>NW_007901958.1:0-507 GCF_000696425.1 Galeopterus variegatus
CGGAGGGTTGCGATCCGCTGCCGGACACGGAAAAAAGACCAAAAAAAAAAAATCATCTAGATTCCATTACACTGATGTTACTTGCTAGTATTTGCCTTCTGCAGTGTCACCGATCCACTGGGCGAAATGAACTAACCTGGAGCCTGGGCCAGCAAGTGCCAGGCTCAGAGCCTGGGCCAGCAAGTGCCAGGCTCAGAGCCTGAGCCAAATGGGCTGAAACCCTGACTCCACATCTCTTTCGTGTTTTCAACATCCCTTACATCATCCTTGCTGAATCTCCAAAAACTAAAACCAAAATCAAGAACTGCTGTTGTGCCGAAGCACCTGCAACTGCTTCTCACCCCACTGTCTCCAGTCAGACTCCTGAGACACAGTTGACAGCATGAATCAGACTCAATGGGACATGAAGATCGGGTAATGTCCCCCATCGCTAGCTCCCTCCCTTCTCCCTGCTGGGAGCCTGCTGCATGCTACGTAGCCAGGGCCAGGCCATTCACAATTGAGTTG
>NW_007901959.1:0-507 GCF_000696425.1 Galeopterus variegatus
TTGGAGTAATACAGAATTTGATTCCAGTACTGATTTTGGATGCCCCACCCATCTATCTGCCCTACCCACACACCTCTCTCATACCACTACATCCCACAACACCAGCTGCGGAGCTATGGGCAATTATTTAACTTCCGAGAGTCTTGGTTTCCTTTCTTTAATTTCATAGAATGGTTGTGAATATTGAATCAAATGATCCATGAAAAATGCTTAGCATTGCCTAACACTTATAAGACTCATTAAATATTTATTGAATGAATGGTCAGAATTTGGTAAAACAATCATACAAAAATATTTTGAACACCAAAACATTTGATTCTTTCTCTCTCTCTACATAGATAAAGACACAGATATATAGATGAATAGATCTGATACATCTCATACATGTGTAAAAATCTATATCTATATGTAAACACTGTATCCAATATGCAACATATATATATATATATCTTTCAAGCACACATGTAACATCTACAAAAATTAACCCTGTAGTGGGCAATATAATAA
>NW_007901960.1:0-507 GCF_000696425.1 Galeopterus variegatus
CAACTTCAAGGAATTGTAGTTGTTATGTCTTCTTCTCCCCCCCGTTTTTTTTGTGTGTGTGAATTTATTTATTTATTTTTATCTCCCACCAATAAGTGAGAACATGTGATATTTTTCTTTCTCTGCCTGACTTGTTTCACTTAATATAATTCTCTCTAGGTCCATCCATGTCGTTGCAAATGGCAGTATTTCATTCTTTTTTATAGCTGAGTAATATTCCATTGTGTAGATATGGCACATTTTCCGTATCCACTCATCCAATGATGGACATTTGGGCTGGTTCCAACTCTTGGCTATTGTAAAGAGTGCTGCAGTGAACATTGGGGAACAGGTATACCTTCGACTTCTGGGAGAAGCAATCTTTAATGTTATTATGGAAGGTTAAGGTTACTATGAAAGATTATCATCGTCAACAACTACTGAGATTCAACGGAAGGAAGAGCTAAGCATCGGGACTGCCAATTCTAGGTTATTTGATACAATTAAACCATGATCTCAAATGGCTCA
>NW_007901961.1:0-507 GCF_000696425.1 Galeopterus variegatus
ACGTGTCCTCCTGCGATGCAGTTCCTGCAGGGCGGGGACACCGCGTGCATTCTCGCTCAGCATCATTTTCCCGGGCACAGCACCTGGTGCAGAATTCAGACTCCATGAGGGCACCCGGCCTGGACGCAGGAGCACCTGGCACATCCTGGTGTGCCTGTCCCGGAGTCGGGCCCTATCCCCGCAGCCCCAGGTGGAGTCTACACGGCCAGAGCTGAAAATGCTTGGCCAAGGGTTAGTATATATACAGATGCCTGGCTCTGTGTCCCTCCTCGGCAGGGATCTTGTCCCCAGAGCTAATGCATGATCCAGGACGCCTTCTGGGCTGAGGTGGGGGCTCAAGTGATGGGTGAGAGGGGAGCTCACTGTCTGTCCTCTGAGGTCATTCTGGTCGCCTGGGATGCAGCTGTAGGTGATATTACCACCCCATTGCATGGCGGGTGGGGCAATGAGCCCCTAGGGGTTAAGGGACCTGCCCAAGGGCATCTGGGTCACAAAGAGCCAGGCCTC
>NW_007901962.1:0-507 GCF_000696425.1 Galeopterus variegatus
GACCCTCTCACTCCCACTTGAAGCCCTTAATTGAGCGCTTCACTCAAAAAGCAGAGCAGCCGGGCCACAGCCTCCTGGCACAAATCCTGCAACACTTGCTCCTGGAGGCATCTGGTGCCCAATGCCCTCGCTGCCCAGCCTGTTTCTGGGCCTTGCTGCAGTTAGTCCGCGGGGTCTGCCACATGCGCCGGGTGCACCTTTACCCACCTGATGGTTTTTAGCAGAGCATCACTGACTGAATCCCGAGAACCGCCCTGCACAGACTTAAACCCGACTGGCACAGGTGGACAGTGCAGTCCAGGGGACCAAGCACCCCAGGTGCCCAAGCCCGCCACATTGTCCTCCGGGCCACACCAGGATCCCAATTCCGCAGTTGAGAAGTCAGGTCAGAGAGAGGCGGCGCCCCTAAGGCTGCGAGGCTGTGGCCAAGGCAGACCCAGGGGTGGCCTTGTCCTCTCCCCCCACACCTGACACACACCTCAGCAGAGGGCTGAGCCCAGCCCCAAA
>NW_007901963.1:0-507 GCF_000696425.1 Galeopterus variegatus
GAACATGAGCCCCAAAGCACAAGCAACAAAAGAAAAAATAAACAAATGGGACTATATCAAATTTAAAAGGTCCTGCACAGCAAAGGAAACAATCAACAGAGTGAAATAATAACCTACAGAGTGAGAGAAAATTTTTGCTAACTCTGCATCTGACAAGGGATTAATATCCATAATATACAAGGAACACAAGCAATTACACAGTAAAAAAACAAATTACCCTATTAAAAAATGGGCAAAGGAGCTGAATAGACATTTCTCAAAAGAAGACATACAAATGGCGAACAGGTACACTAAAAAATATTCAACATCACTTGTCATCAGGGAAATGCAAATTAAATCCACATTGAGATCACTTAACCATAGTTAGACTGGCTATAATTAAAAAGATGGAGAATAAAGGATGCTGGCAAGGATGTAGAGAGAAGGGAATGCTCCTATGCTGTTGGAGGGACTGTAAATTAGTACAACCACTATGGAAAACAGTAAAGAGTTTTCTCAAACAATTGC
>NW_007901964.1:0-507 GCF_000696425.1 Galeopterus variegatus
TAACAAATTTTATTTATATATAAAAATTGTTCATATTTGGAATCAAAGATCGTCAACATCATGCTCTTGGGACTCTAGTTGTGGATGCCAAAGGGAAACCAGTGAAAAGAGTTTAATTGAATTTATGTCTAATAAACATCAAGCTTATTTCAAGCGTCAAAGAAAAATTGCACCGAATGTGGTTAAACAGGTGAGGAAAACATGTATTCTAGATCATTTCACTAGAATTTAGGACTATTACAATAGAGGAATTTTACTGAACTCCTCTGAAACAAAAGGCAGTAGGATTTTAGAATATTGAGCTGTGCTAATGGAAAAATACTGGAGGACTTCGGGGGAAGTTTGATCAATCTGATGATTCCATAGGTGTTTGCTAATTGGCAGTCATCAAAATTAGGTTTATACCCTCCCACAGACTCTGGGCAGCAAGGTCGCTGTCTTTCTCGATTACATTTCAAAGGATGGTTCCCAGGTCCTTGAGGAAGACATTCCTGGGTTTTAGATGGT
>NW_007901965.1:0-507 GCF_000696425.1 Galeopterus variegatus
CATTTAATTGTAAAATTATCATGGACCAGATACCATGCTAAGTAATTTACATATAATGTCTAAATAAAGTCACAGAGTTCCCCATTTTAACTTGGATTTGACCTAAAGCTTCATTTTTAGCCATTTTGTTACCTAGAGCACATGCACATTGTAACCTAAAACTTACACATGGACAAGGGAATCCAGCTGCAGATGTAGGAAGAGATTTTCCTTTAACCATGATGAGTTTGAGCCCCAGGGGCTTTGCACAGTGACAGCTCAAGAATCCCTGGACCACTTTGATGAAATGGAGACGAGATTCCAATGTAAATGATTGTACACATTCAGTCCCCTCCTTCAGGCACTTAGGTGGATAACAGATCTTACTCATTTTTTGCCTGAAATTGAGAATTGCAGCCATCCTGGAGCTGGACTGTATGTCAGTAAATTTTTGTTAAAAATGTGATATTGACGAAGGTCATGTTGAATGAAATTTCCCAGTTCAGCATAAATTTGCAAAAGAATAAT
>NW_007901966.1:0-507 GCF_000696425.1 Galeopterus variegatus
TTTTTTTTTAATCTTTATATTCCAGTTAGAATATAATTGATTTTTACTCAGTCTTATAATTGAATATAGATCTTGACAGAAACATATTTTTAGTAATATTAAAAAGGGAAACATAAAAATTAATTCTCTGATGAAATAACAATCTCAATAAAGATAATGGACATAATGGTTGTTGAATGCTTTCGATGTGCCGAGCTCTTGATGTGCTAAGTACTTGATATGTTTGCTCTTAAAATTTTCAAAATAACTCTGTGAGTTAAGGGACATTTAAGCACATTTTGCATCCAGAGAGGCCAAAAGAGAGGAATGTGCGTAAGATCACATAAGTATTAAATGAGTAGTAAGATTTGAATCCAGATCTGTCTGACAATATACCTCATCTCAAACTCTTAACCTATATAGCCTACACATTTAGATGGCATGTTTAGTAACAATATCAGTTATCATTATCATCATCTAGAGATATTTCTAATACCCCACAACTAGGACATAGTAAGCAAATGTTGA
>NW_007901967.1:0-507 GCF_000696425.1 Galeopterus variegatus
GCAACTACAGACTCGAGGTTTAGGGCCGGCATAAAAGAGGATTCCTGGGAGCGCCCAAGACACACTGCGGGACCGAGTGAGCAGCCCGAGGCAGCAGTGGCTAAGGACTGAGACTGCGACAACATGGAAATGGAGAGGGAGCCGCTCGGCAGGCTCAGCTCGGTGAGTGACCCCCAGCATAGCCCTGCTTGCAGAGAAGACACCTGTCCGGCTTCCACCTACCCCACTGAGCCAGTCACCGGCCAGGGGCTGCCTCCATTTTCTCAGGTGGGGGCGGAACAGGCCGGCTCGGCCAGGCCTGCCCTCCTCACCCAGCTCGGCTCCTCACTGAGGCTTCCCACTTCCTTGCCCCGGCACGGGGCCTCCCGGGGTCTGCGGGCCAGCCTCCCATCCCATTCCCCCCGCGGTTCTCTGGCAGGGCTAGTGGCAGGGGGAGAACCAGGCAGCATCGGGAGGTCAGGGAAGAGAGGCCCAGGCAGATTATCACTCCACCGCACCCTGGGCTCC
>NW_007901968.1:0-507 GCF_000696425.1 Galeopterus variegatus
AGACTGCTATCCTGTGAAAGTCCTGCTTACGAGGTTGGCTGGCATCTAGGGATTGGGTTTGAGATTTGGGGAGGGTTTCTACCATTCCTTTATCAGAATATCTCAATGTGCCTAAAATGTTTGTGCAAACATCATGATTTATGCTGAAACATGATTTCTTTCTAAGAATCTAGAATTTTGTTATGTACCAGGCAGAGAGGACCTGTGTCACCATCTCCCTGTAAAAACTGAGTCTTCAGTGGGGTTCCTGAATAGGCACCATTTCACACCAGTGAACTAGTTACTGGATGAATTAAGCACTGTGTGACTTCAGTGGATGAAGACTCATAATCTTGAACCTGCTTTCCTCCGACTTTGCCCCAAGTGCCTTTTCCGTTTGTTGTGTTTGCTTTGTATCGTATCACTGTAATAAATAGTCCTCTATACAATTATGTGCTGAATCCTGGTAGTCCTCCCTGAAAATCACTGAACCTGGGGATAGCCTTGGTGATACCCCACCCCAATGGT
>NW_007901969.1:0-507 GCF_000696425.1 Galeopterus variegatus
TCTCTTATATTCTTCTTTATTGTCATATTTAATTGTTTAAGTTGGTTTCAATACTTCTGAGTTAAATTTAGGAATTTTCAATATTTTAGCCCTTAAATAGGATCAACCAGAACATTGTAAGCCAATTTGAAGCGTAAACGAAATGTTATCAAAGGGAAAACTAAGGAGTGACATCTGGAATCTTTTAAAGTGTGAAATGGAGCTCCTCCATGCAGTGTATCCTCCATATCCTTGTGACGAGCAATGGGTGATTTTCTTTTAAAGTAGATTGTTTATATTTATACCATTATATTTCAATATACATGAATTATTTGCTTTTCCAAACTTATTTAAACTATAACTTATTTATAGTAAAAAGAAATTCTTAATGATTTTTAAATTTTATTCAAAGTTCACACTTCATGGTATCACTTTAACTAGTTTGGCACTATGTATAATACTCTTATTTACTTAATATTACCGTATCTTCTCAGGAACTTGTGTTACAGGAATATGACTAATATTGAC
>NW_007901970.1:0-507 GCF_000696425.1 Galeopterus variegatus
TGGTCTTTGAGTTCAAAGATTTTGGTTCTAAATCTTTCTCTGCTGCTTTTCAGTCCCTCCAGTCTTATAAAACCTGGGCCCTGTGATCTTGTGCAAATTATTGAATCTCTTTGAACCATTGTCGGGTGGTGATGATAACTTCCCTTTCTAATCCTGGGATATCAAAAAGATTTAATGAAATCATTTATTTGAAAGTGCTTTGCACCTAGTGAACTATGCAGATTTATATTATTTTCATAATTCAATGAGACATTATGTCTAGGTTCATATATCCAAATACTGGAATCCCCCATAGATATTGTAACAGGAATCTAGTTGCCCTATGTTACAGGTCACCCTGTTTTCTTTCTTTTCTCAGATGACTGTGAGAAATTGGAAGTGCTCTTAGAAATCTGGGAGTACCTAAGGGAATGGGAAGATAGCTAGGATTGCTTTGAGACACCTACGTTATTATCCCAGACACTGGCTGATTCATTTCTAACATTTGGTTACTTGTCAAAGGTTTAA
>NW_007901971.1:0-507 GCF_000696425.1 Galeopterus variegatus
TCCACTAATAAGTGGTGGGGCCAGGATTTGAACCCACGTGGTCAGACTCTAGAGCCCTCACCGCGAAGGTTTTGTCTGGTTATTGTCTGGCTTTGCTGTGTTGAAGAATATGTTCTGTTTTACAAAATTACTTTGGAATATGAAGGGACCATCATTCTCATGATTGTAATTTCCTCGATGTGATATTCACTTTTGATTATTCTTGTATTTTTCAGAATTAATTTTATGAAACATTATTCATAAAAAATGGGGGTGGCCACGGAAGAGTTTACTGTTTTAGGATAAATGCTTCAAATTTTCACTTCACTTGGTGTACAGCTTGAAGCATGATGTATCCTATACATTTCTTCTTTTTAGTAGCTTCATTATTTGCCAGCTATATTTGAAATTATAATCTTAGACTGATGTATAGTTGGAAAAAATCTACTGGTCTAGAGATGGAATGAACTTCAGCTAAACTGTATTATTAATAGCAATGACAACTGGGTCCTACTTGTTAGAGAGAAG
>NW_007901972.1:0-507 GCF_000696425.1 Galeopterus variegatus
CATCCCTGGGATGAATCCCACTTGATTGTGGTGAATAATTTTACGTATGTGTTGCTGTATTGTGTTTGCTAGTATTTTAGTAAGGATTTCTGCATCTATATTCATCAAGGATATCAGCCTGTAGTTTTCTTTTTTGGTTATATCTTTACCTAGTTTTGGTATCAGGATGATGTTTGCTTCATAGAATGAGTTTGGGAGATTTGCATCTGTTTCAATCTTTTGGAATAGTTTGTAAAGAATCAGTGTCCATGTATTTTCTCAGAACACAATGGATTAAAATTAGAAATTGATAACAAATGAAATTCTGGAAACTATACAAACACATGGAAATTAAACAGCATTCTACTTAATGACATATGGGTCCAAGAAGAAATCAAGCAGGAAATCAAAAAAATTTATTGAAACTAAGAAAATAATGATACATGATACCAAAACCTATGGGATACTGCAAAAGCAGTACTAAGGGGGAAATTTATTGCATTAAGTGCTCACCTCAGAAGAATGGAA
>NW_007901973.1:0-507 GCF_000696425.1 Galeopterus variegatus
TCAGACTCGGGTAAATGAAGTTGATCAAGATTCCATAGACATCAAGCAGCAAAACTAGAATTAGATTTCGAATCTGACTCCAAAACCAGTGCTCCTAACCTTTACACGGAGGCGTGGCCTTCAGCTGAGAGGACCCACCTGGGCTTGTGAGAAATGCAGATGTCCTACCCACACGGGGCAGACAGAATTCAGAGTGGACGGCCAGGTACTTCACCTTCACCTCCGGGGCCCAGTGCCGGAGTGAACCACAAGCGGCTGGGCTCCATGGCCCCAAAGAAACTCCTCTTCCAGCTACCGAAGACCAGGCAAATAATTCTGTAAGGACCAACGCGCCCAACTTTACAGGGGTCCGGTTCTGAACAGTCTGTGTACTACAGAAGGTTAGCTCTAGAGGAATCCTTGTGATCACCATCATCTTCACTTATTACTGAGCACTTCCTCTGTGCTGGGCGCCACTCTCAGTGCTTTCTGTGGATGAGGGCACTTCACCCTTACAATTCTCTGAAG
>NW_007901974.1:0-507 GCF_000696425.1 Galeopterus variegatus
CCAAATTCTTATTTCAAACTCTTAATTGCCTTCTATTTATTTATGTGGATGGGATTCATTATTAGAGGTACAAGGAACTTGGCAGCACCAAGGTATTTGGCAAGAAACCCTTTCTTTTCTTATAGTAGTAATTAAAAGCCTGTTCCAAAATGAAATTAATCTGCTAGTTGAAATGAGTAGACATTTATTAAGCTAATAGAAGGGTGCTGGTATGGTACGAGCAGCACAGAAAGCTGGGAATCATGGACCTGGCCAACCCATTAGTGGTGTGGTCTTTGATAAGTCACATCACCTCTTTGAGATTCAGTTTCCCCAGCAGTAAACTCAGAAAGCTAAGCTCGGTACTTTGCTAGGTTCCTTCCTAGTCTGCCACTTT
Source organism: Galeopterus variegatus (assembly GCF_000696425.1). Classification (NCBI taxonomy): domain Eukaryota; kingdom Metazoa; phylum Chordata; class Mammalia; order Dermoptera; family Cynocephalidae; genus Galeopterus; species Galeopterus variegatus. The sequence continues at coordinate 377 of NW_007901974.1, forward strand.
ATGGCTCTGTGAATTCTGGTTAAGAAATACCAGGCTGGAAATAGAAAACCTAGGAATTTAGCACACAGTAGTCATTAATCCTAATTGATCAAATATTTTTAGCTCTTTCAGATACATAGTAGGATTACACT
>NW_007901975.1:0-507 GCF_000696425.1 Galeopterus variegatus
TATAAGAGAAAGAATATTAGATTATCATCACACTTTTTAACAGTAATGATTACCTCCAGAAGAAAATCGAGTAGCATATTTAAGACTCAAGGATTTACTATCCAGGAAAACTTTCAAGGATAAAGGGCAACAGTTAGCTATCTTCACGGTTGTATGCGTTGCTGTGACTTCACATGGTTTTCCCTTGGCACGTGTGTGTGTCCAAATTTCCTCTTCTTATAAATACACCAGTCACATTGGACTAATGACCTAACTCTTAATGAGGTCCCTAATGACCTCATTTTAACTTGATAACCTTTGTAAAGACCTTTTCTCCAGATAAGGTCACATTCTGAGATACCTCAACAAATTTATTGAGACTTCAACAAATAAATTTGGGGAGGACACAATTCAACCAAAACAGTGGCACTGAGCATCAACAGCTGCTAAACTCACAGAAAGAGGGATGAGCAGACATAATGTGCTTCCTCTAATCTTGTGCAGGAGATGGAACCTGAGTCTGGTGAA
>NW_007901976.1:0-507 GCF_000696425.1 Galeopterus variegatus
GATCCCTCCTTATGTTCTGAATGAATTTTGTCTGTGAAAATGCGAAAATATTTATTTCAGAATTGCCAAGATAGACGCTTCAACAAACAACAGCAGTGTTTACTAGGAATCTGCCAAAATGGAATGAATATACTACAGCTTGGGGAACTGGCTGGATTGCTGACACGGCAGAGGTGTTCAAAACATCTGACAATTTTCCACCTGCAGTATCAAGGACTTTTAAAGCCATACACAAAGAATTCTTTACAGTTATGTTTATCCAACCAACTCTCCAATTCAGGGAAATAAAATTTAATCTCTAGAGGTAAATGGACAAATTTTCTGTGATGCAGATCACTCCATGGGTTAGTCTGTCCCCTGGGGCTAGTGGCAAGTGCAGGGTTTCCTTAACTACTAAGACCCACAAGCATGGCTGAAAACAGTCAGTGGGGAGGGCTATGGAGCTAGACGTTGTCATGGACACTGTTTATGAAATGCACCCATATTTTCCCGTTTCTTGGAAAAAAT
>NW_007901977.1:0-507 GCF_000696425.1 Galeopterus variegatus
GTTAATTGAAAACCCCCCAGGTACCTTTTAGGTCCAGCTTACCTGTGACTTCCTAAGAACCCCTCCTTGATTTTATAACCCAAATTAGATCATCCCTAGAACAAGAAATCTGCTGCCTACCCACCATTTCTTAGCATCAATACCCATTTTCGTATACAATTTTAAGTTCTGTCGGCAGGTTAAAGACATTTTACCCAAGCACAAACAAAAAATTATGTTCAAGGAAATGTTCCCAATAACAAAAGACTATTTAAAACCATAAAAAAAAAAATAAATAAATTAGGTCATCCCTACTTATTTTTCATAGCATGTATTTCAATTTATAATTTTTGTGTGTGTGTGTCTTTGGGTGGATGGATGGATATGTAATTATTTGTTTGATTTCTGTTTCCCCCACTAGATTATAAGCTCCTTAACTATTTTGCTTGTGACTGAATCAGCAACACCTACAAAGTTGCTAAAAATATTTGTTGTGTAACTAAATGTTCAACAGAAGTATAAACAAAA
>NW_007901978.1:0-507 GCF_000696425.1 Galeopterus variegatus
ACCCCTGGTTTTTTCTTTCTTTTCAGCAGTTCTAAAAAGGGTTAAGACCACCTTACATAATAAGGGTGGAGCATGCTAGTAAATACAGCTGTTTCAAGTAAAAGCAGTAATGGAAGCAGACAAGGGAAGTCAGTAAAAAGAGGTATTTGGGGAAAGATAGAAGGAATGAGCATTGGGAAAAAAAAAAAAAGTCAGGGCCAAAAATTCTCCATGAAAATTTACCCCCCAAAAATAAATAAATAAAATGCATTCCTTATTTAAATATACCACAAAGTAGTACACCCATGGAAAAGATATAAACCACTTCAACCGTAATCCCCTTTTTATGGAACAGAGGCCAACCTGGGCTTAGCTGCAGGGGCAAGACAGAGAGAAAAGAGGGAGAGGGAGCAGCTCAGGCAAGAGGGTGTTGGGCACAGTCTATGTGCAGGGGAGGAACTTGCCTCCTCAGGGCTCTGGGTTGGAGCAAATTTAGACTGGGCATCTCGAGCCTTTTAGCTGGACAGA
>NW_007901979.1:0-507 GCF_000696425.1 Galeopterus variegatus
GGTAGGGTGCGTGCCACTGGCGGGGGCTATGGCAGAGGGCAGTGCCCTGTGTGTGGGAGAGTGGCACGCGGCAAGGTGTCAGCCTCTGATCAGCCCTGGCCTACCTTGTTACACGGAAAGGCAGGGACAATGTGGCCTGGTCTTCTGATTTTTCAAGAGAAATCAAGAATCTGAGGTATATGTGAAATCTCCTGATTTTAAAGTATTGGCAACTAACTCATTAAAAAAAACAAAACCAAAACCAACGCGAAAAAACTCTGCGAGCTAATCCGGCAGCGTTTGCTGGTAGAATCCACCTGCGACCTTCACACTGGGGCATAGAGAAGTGAAAGACAAGGTTTACAAGAGGCAGAGTGCACTTTAGCGTTTTGTAAATTCCACCAGAGAAGCAGGAAGTCCTAAGGATGGCTGGTGAGCGAGATCACTCTAAAGGCTCTTATTTTCAATTTTTTTTTTTTTGAAGGACAGGGTGCATGGAGGTCTGTGTTAGCTCCAAAGCCGCCTTCT
>NW_007901980.1:0-507 GCF_000696425.1 Galeopterus variegatus
CGCTCCCAAGTGGCGCACTCTCCAGCGTGCCACCGGGCCAGCCCTGGATTCTCTATTCTGTTCCATTGGTCTGTGTGCCTGTTTTTATGCCAGTACCATGCTATTTTGGTTATTATAGCTTTGTAATATAGTTTAAAGTCAGGTAGTGTTATGCCTCTGGCTTTATTTATTTATTTTTTGCTCAGGATTGCTTTGGCTATTTGTGGTTTTTTGTTATTCCATGTGAATATTAGGATTTTTTTTTCCTATTCTGAGAAAAAATATCATTGGAATTTTGATGGAGATAGCATTAAATCTGTACATCATTTTGGGTAGTATGGACATTTTCACAATGTAAATTCTTCCAATCCAAGAGCATGGGATATTTGTCCATCTTCTTGTGTTCTTTTTAATTTCCATCAACAGTGGTTTGTAGTTCTTGTCACAGAGATTTTTCACATCCTTGGTTAAAATTATTCTTAGGTATTTTATTTTTTTGGTGGCTATTGTAAATGGGCAGGCTTTCTT
>NW_007901981.1:0-507 GCF_000696425.1 Galeopterus variegatus
GTTGGGTCCACAGAACCTCACTTTTCTACATTGTGGGCCCACCACTTCAAGTCCACACAGGTGCGGGAACATGTTCTTCAGTGGAGGAAAGTGCATGGGATCCTCAAGACCCATGTTTCTGCCTTCTCTTCTGCCTAGTTCCCAGCAGACCAGAGGACAGCCTTGTTTCCAGCCCATATGCACAAGGAAGGAAAGACATTTCTGCCCCCTGGTCAGAGCAGGGGGCTGCTGATCTATGGGTAACCTCTGTGTTAATCTACACTATCTCAGGGTTACAGGCTAAATTTGCTCTAACCCTATAAAATTTTGAAGATACCAAGATATACATAGGGAATATTGGTGAAAGATAGAGAGGAATCAACCCAAATTATTCCCTGTGGTTAATGACACTGTAGACTCAGTGCATTATGACTCAGTGTTGAGACTGTGTTCTACATTATTCCTCTGTAGGATGGTGCTTTTCCCTGTAACCTGTTCATTCCTTGAGAAAAGCTCTGAGTGACTGGA
>NW_007901982.1:0-507 GCF_000696425.1 Galeopterus variegatus
ATCGATCTAAGTAAACTCATCAGGCCAAGCCCATCGATCTAAGTAAACTCTTCTGACAAAGTTAATCAATCTCAGTATACTCATCAGACCAAGCACATCGATCTAAGTAAATTCATCAGAGCGAGCTTATCGATATAAGTAAACTCATCAGACCAAGCACATCGATCTGAGTAAACTCATCAGACCGAGCCCATCGATCAAAGTAAACTCATCAGACCGAGGTCATCGATCAAACTAAACTCATAACACGAAGCACATCGACCTAAGTAAACTCATCTTACCAAGCTCATCGATCGAAGTAAACTCATCAGACCGAGCACATAGATCATAGTAAACACATCAGACTGAGCTCATCGATCTAAGTAAACTCATCAGACCAAGCTCATCTATCTCAGTAAACTCATCAGACCAAGCTAATCGATCTAGGAGAAATAATCAGACCAAGGTAATCAATGTAGGATTACTAATAAGACCTGACTAATCGATCAAGGAAAACTAATCAGACCA
>NW_007901983.1:0-507 GCF_000696425.1 Galeopterus variegatus
TATATTTCATAGCAATTTTAATTATATGATCTTAAATAATAATAAACAAAAAAGTATCTTAAACTTAGGATATTAAGTATTTAATCAAATTGCTTTTATGCAGCAAAATAACTTTAGGAATATGTTGGAACAAAGCTGAGGTACAGCTGATAAGAAGATGGTGGCTAGGGAATTGATTGGCTCAATATAATTTGTTAGAGAGTTTTGAAATAGTTAAAAACTCCAAATAACTTTTAAGCACAATTTAAAAGAAGATACAGATCTTTGTAATTTTCCAGCACCAACATCCATTCACTCTTGCCCCTACTCTTTTTGGTATAACCTTTGACATCATCATCATCATCATTATTACTATTATTGTTATTATTATTATTATTATTATTATTATTATTATTATTATTATATTATTATTATTATTATTATTATTATTATTATTATTATTATTATTTTATAATTTCTTTTCTCTGGGCAATTGAGGTTCAGGTTTCACTTCATCTGAACTACTCT
>NW_007901984.1:0-507 GCF_000696425.1 Galeopterus variegatus
GTGAAATTTCATTTTAATAGCAAAGGCTCTCTAGACCATAAGTTCTGACAAATGATTGCTTTGCTTCCTCACAGCATTATAAGTCACGGAGGTGCTTATGGCACTAGGTAACTGAGAAGATTTGAACAGAATTTTCATACAGTTTTTGGTGTCTACTGTAGACAAAATAGGATATCTGTGATTTACCTGAGAACACTACTAAAGATATAATTTCACAGTATTTCCTTGAAATTTTATTTTTAATACTCATTTGAAACTTACAGCTATGTCAAAAATGATTGCTGTTTACCCAAGTCACAGGAAATAGTGTGCTTATAGAAAATCAGGCACTTGAATTTGGAATGGATGGAAAGAGTGTGACAATTCATGGGAATAGAATGAATTGATCCCCAAGTTGAGCACATGAATGAAACACTGCAAGAATTTCAATCAGTTGGTTTTGCTTCTGACAATTGAATAAAACACATTCACATGTATGATGATATTTTTATCACTTATGAAAATATA
>NW_007901985.1:0-507 GCF_000696425.1 Galeopterus variegatus
GTTTATTCATTGTGGCAGGGGGTTTCACAGTCCACCAGTTTGAGACTATTGACTAACTAAGTAGTTGCTGTGGTTGCCAATTTGGTATGGCTACCTCTGTGACTGCTCAGTTGGCCTCTAGTACCTTGTGTGTGTGGTTGCCTCGAGTCTTGGGGCCTCTCTGGGGTGCCACCTCTCTGTTCAGCTTGGACTCTGCTGGGCTGCTGGATCATGGGGCGGTACCGCAGGTTGTGTGGTCTCTGCTGAGCTTCCACTTCCCAAGCAGGACTTCTCCCTGTTCCATGCGCTCTGGCCCGGGCTGCTGGATCATGCAGTGGCAGCCCCACAGTGTGTGTGGTTTCCGTCAAGTCTCTGCCTCCCTAGCCGGACGTCTCCCCACTCTGTGCGCACTAGGCTGGGCTGCTGGATCTCGCATTGGCGGCCCCGCAGGGTGTGTGTTTTCTGCTGAGTCTCTGCCTCCCTAGCCGGATGTCTCCCCACTCTGTGCACACTAGGCTGGGCTGGGAC
>NW_007901986.1:0-507 GCF_000696425.1 Galeopterus variegatus
TAGGACTCAGTGGCTATAAAAGAACTTCTAAAATTCTCTAGCCTCTCTCCTTTGGTCTGATCATGTTCTGATCTCCTACTGTAGAAATAAGAAGTATCACCTTCTTGATAAAAACATAGCATAGGATAATGCCAAGGCATTAAAAGATGTGTGTACATTAGAGGAAAATTTAGAGATTTTTAGTAGAAGGTCAGGAGAAGACAGGTACAGTGAGTGTACTGTATGATGGTGTGTGGAAAGTGTATGGAGCTGAGATGGCGTGTGGAATGGCCAGGGAAGATAATGATTTGATTGAAGCAGATTGAAGTGTGTAGGGAGCTAAGTTTGACTTGGTGGTGAGGGGCCCATTTCATATTGTGGATGATCATGAATACCTGGCTCAGCAATTTACACATTAATTTGTTAGTGTTAGACTCACACTATAATCCAGTAGATCACACCATTATGTTGTGACTATTCCGTTTCAATCAAGTTTATTTATTTACATACTCAGAGCTTCTAATTTCA
>NW_007901987.1:0-507 GCF_000696425.1 Galeopterus variegatus
ATTAACTAGAGGTCTTCTCACTTAACTGGTCTTAACACAAAATTGTAAAAGGTTTTCTTTGTCCTTTAGGTAACTGGTTTAAAAAACTTATTTCATGAAAAGTTCTTGTGCTCTCTGCCTTTTAAACACTTTGTCACTTTGGTTTTACTTTTTGTAGTAATTTGTGATCTTATTCAACTAAATGTTTTAAGGCTTTTGTTATTTGACAAAACTTTCCAAAACTAAATTCTGAAAGCTCAGTCTTTTGGTTTAAACTAACTTTGAGGAGTTCCAAGGGTCCGGAGCTTCTCAAAAGATATACAAGAAATGTATCAAAACTAATTGGCTTATTTAATAAATTAGACTATATGGGAAAGCATTATCAGTACTGAAGGTGTTATGGATATGTGTTCTAAAATCTTATAAGGTTCTTGAAAATCTGGGTCTTGATATAAATGCTATCAGTTATAATCTTGGCTCAATTATAATTTTAAAATGTTATGTCTTCAAATATTTCATGAAAAAACT
>NW_007901988.1:0-507 GCF_000696425.1 Galeopterus variegatus
TTTTTGTTAAACTAGCTGATAAATACATGCATACATAAAATATTCCAATGGATATATTTGGCTAGAATTCACAGATTTTTACATATGAAAATCTTAGTTATATTAGTTGTTGAGTAAGTGAACGAAAAACTATTAAATGTGTCCCCTACCTGATAGTCAAGATACAAAAGATCAGTAAAATAAACAATACATTTAGAACACTATTTAAAGCACAGTATTTCTCTTAAATATTTTCCTACTATATTTCTATTCCTTTTAATTTCATACAGATAAAATAATATTAGTTGCTGTGACTTTAATACATGTAATTTAAATCTTGCCACTATTTAATAGAAAAATATTTATAAAATAAAATTAATGTGTATTGAATCAATTTATTTTTTTAATTTTAATTATCTTAGAATAAACTTTTTCATAGATAATAATTAAATATTAAAAGTGCATTTGAAAATGTGGAAATGTAGTATTATTTTGCTTAACTTTCCCAATCAGATAAAATAAAGAATA
>NW_007901989.1:0-507 GCF_000696425.1 Galeopterus variegatus
TCCGTAAACTTCATTTAATTCCTTTCTCTTCTTTTCAATGTCTTACCTATTCCCCAGCCCCACCCCCAAACTTTCTATATCTCACTCTATATTAAAGTCTGTGCCACTAAGTAAATACCCCATCTTCTTCTCTTGTCCTGTTTCCCATGTGCAGCTCATTTATTTTATCTATAATGTTTCAGGGGACACTAAAATATACTTAACTGTCTTCTTTCTATAGCTTGGTAAAATAAAGAGCAATAGAAGGTGTGGGAGGGATGAAAAACGACAGTGGTGAAAAAAGGTACAAATAATTTGGGGGAAGATAAATTCCTGTAAACCCCATTTAGGGAAAAAAGCAATGGCTTATGAATGTGTTGAAAAAAAATAATTGTTCTGATATGTTTTCTCTATAATCTATTTTGAATAATATTTAGTTGAATTAAATAATCTCGAATCATATCATCTAACAGAATAAAAATTTAGTGCTTAATAATATCAATAATTTCCAAGTATGGCAACTTGATG
>NW_007901990.1:0-507 GCF_000696425.1 Galeopterus variegatus
TGTATTATTTCGTGTCTTAGCACCTTTTTGGTCCCCACATCACACTTGTCACATACTTAGTCTCTCTCTGCAGCCTGAGCCCTGGGAAGGGAGGCAGGGACTGTGTCTCTCTTGTCCCTGTGGTCTCTCCAGGGCCCAGCACAGTGCCCTGTACATGTCTGCTGCTCAGGAACTGTTAATGGAGGCCTGAATGAGGCATCTGAGAGAAAGAGGACGGAGAGGCTGCAAGTGAAGGAGACGGTGGGAGGCCCTCTCATGGATGGTGAGGGGATGGACGGGGAGGGGGCCGGGCATCAGCCTGGTCCAGTGGCCCCTGATCCGGGGATATCTAAGCACTTCATGGGCCACTGACTCTTGGGAATCTGATTAAATCAGTGTTTCTCAACCACATCACTGTTGATATTTTGAGTTAGATAATTCTTTGTTGTGGGGGGCTATCCTATGTTGGACGTATAGCAGCATCCCTGCCCACTACCCAATAGATGCCAGTAGTACCACCTCCCCCCC
>NW_007901991.1:0-507 GCF_000696425.1 Galeopterus variegatus
TATGTATGTATAGGAAAAGATGTAGTATACATAAGGTTTGGTACTATTTGCAGTTTCAGGAGCCCTGTATGCCCCGCAGATAAGGGGTCTAGTGTATCTATAAGGGATGCTGAGAACACTCATTTGAAAGGAACATAGTAAATAACAGGGATCTGATAGATCTGCAGAGACAAAAAGTCTCTACCTCTAATCAGTGCATTTTGAGGTATGTAACTGTGTCTGTCATGGGGGGAAGGGGCAGTGAAAGTGTCACCACCATCCCCACTACCCAACATAACCAACGCAGTTCCCTAAAAAGAAATTGATATTCGGCCTGTTTTTCACCTGAAATCAGGCCCTCCCGTACTTGACCGAGTCCCTTCACCTCTAATTCACTTTTTTGGGCATGAGGCTGTAACTCCACAGGAGGACTCAACTGGCCCCTTCCTCTCCCAGAGGACATTCAGATTCACTGTACTCTTTCCCCTCTCTCCGTAGTGCTTGGAATGGCTGACTACCATGGGCATG
>NW_007901992.1:0-507 GCF_000696425.1 Galeopterus variegatus
CCACACCATGGGCCGAGAAGGACGGTCACCGTGAGAACAGACTGTAAAGTCCTGGTGTGTGCGTGTGCTGGGCCAGGGCTCTCTTCATGCCCCTTGGTCTTACCCACCCTCCAGCTCTGGTCTTTGAGCACAGGGCTATCTGGATCATTGCTTTCCCTTTTTTTTTCCCCAGCATTTGGCTCAGCAATGTCAGACAGGAGAAAGCCCATGCCTGTGTTTGTCTTAGCTACACCTCCCGTCTTCACGGTCAGCATCTCTCATTTCACCACAGCACGTATGAGAACCTCCTTCTGTTTCTGTTTTCTGGACAAAGGTGGACGTCTCTGGCACTCTTAGAGTCGTCACCATGGGGCATGATGATCACCATGATGATTCACTGGCATCAGCTCCAGGCTTTTCCCGTCCACAGCAAATGCTGACCATGCATTGGCAAGGCCACGGTGTCCGCAGCACTTTTCCTGAGTGACAGTGAGTCAGAGGCTCTGGCCAGCAGCTTTCAGAGGCACG
>NW_007901993.1:0-507 GCF_000696425.1 Galeopterus variegatus
TTTTTTCTCTATATTTATATTTATCTCTATATTTTTATTTATATAGTATATATATTTGTATTTATATAGTAAATATACACACTATATAATATATAAATTATATGTAATGGTACAAATATATGCAATATGTGTGTATATATATATATATATACACATACAAATATATATACACACTATGTAAGTATATATTATATATATACTATATATGTAAACTTTCTTCTTACTTTCTTTTTTTCATTTTCACATTTAATTTACTTTTTTCTTAAAATGTAATATACTTGAAAAAAATTGCACAATGTACCTACCCAGAAATATTGAAATTAAATTAAGTACATAAGAGTTTGGAATTCTTATGCATTCCTAGTGAATTAATTCAACCTTTAATCATATTAATGACTTTTATATATCTAGATTGAGATCTTAATTATATCTTATATTTAAAAAAATAACTATATTAACTTTAAAAAATTTTTGTTTGCATGGTGTGAATTTCTACTTTTTTTTCAA
>NW_007901994.1:0-507 GCF_000696425.1 Galeopterus variegatus
ACTGAGGGTTGCAATCCGTTGCCGGACACGAAAAAAGACAAAAAAGGAAAAAAAAAAAATTACATTGCAGGCTTCTTGCTATATTCACCATTACTTTTTCTGTCCAAGGAGGGTTTAATAATCAATCTGAGTCTCTTAACGGCAATATCAAAGCACTGATGCTCTTCCTCTCCTGCCTAAGATCTGTGTCCTGACACAGGGTATCATGTCACATCCTGATCCTGGCGCACTGAGCAGTTATTCAGTTTGTACGGTAGCCTGAATAAATCACTTTATCAGCCTGCAAAGTCAGAGCTACAAGCAGAATTGCTTATGGAAGTTTCAGCCTTCAGCCATCCTGCACAAAATGATTTAAACTGGAGTTAGAGGGCAAAGTTTGAAGGCTGATATAACCAGTGATGAGGTGTCCCCCACACCCCACAGGTTGTCTTTTTCTACCTGTGCTCCTACAGAACACAGTGGCTAGAACAAAGTGGGCCAGGCATGAGGAGGAACACACAGTTAAAT
>NW_007901995.1:0-507 GCF_000696425.1 Galeopterus variegatus
CTCTACTTCCAAATAGGTCACATCCCGAGGTACCGAGTATTTGGACCTCAACATATCTTTTCAAGGGGGACACAGATCTGTGCATTACATGACCCAATGACAGCAGGCAGAGAAGACATAAGCCTGAGGAAAGGTTGAGAGCCAGCAGCAATGCACAGAAGAACCGCATTAGGCGTCACGCTGTGGATTGTACGTACTGGGAGTTAGGGCTTTGGAGGAGAGTGAAGGCAGCTAGATATGAGCTTCTCTTTATGTCTTTGTATCCAGACAAGGAAGCCAACTGCAATTCTGGAGCACACGGAGGGAAGCACTCCCACAAATGCTGCAAACTGCCTAGTTCCTGAGCCCGATGACACCAGGCTATGCTGTACTGGCACTAAAAAAAAGAAGAAAAGTTGGATGAGAGGTGACCTTGTATTTATTTTTTTCCATTCTCGAGGGCACAAGATTTTGCTGCCAGGATTCTTGGGGAGTTTGCCAGAATGCCTCAACCAACTGTGCATTCAT
>NW_007901996.1:0-507 GCF_000696425.1 Galeopterus variegatus
GCTTCCTCCTGCCTGCAATGGCGTACGGCTGGTATCTTGCCATTTGATGCCCACTTCACTACAAAGTTCTCATGACCCCAACATTCTCCCCCTACCTGTTGACTGCTTCCTACCTGCTAGGTTGTGCCAACTCACTCACCCACCTGAGCAGCTTGCTCAGTCTATCTTTCCATGGGCCCAATATTATTAACCATTATTTCTGTGATATTCCATTGATCTTTCAACTCTCCTCTTCTGACACCCAACACAGTGAGGTTTTATTAATTGTCTTCTCTGGAGTAATCTCTGTGATTACCTTTTTGTAGTAGCTTATTCCTATCTGGTAATCCTTCTCACTGTCCTGAAGGTACACTCTAAAAGAGGCAGATATAAATTAAAGCCTTATCCACGTGTGCCTCTCACCTAATGATGATGTCTCTGTTTTATGGAGCTGTAATATTTCCTTCACGGGTATCAGCTCTAGCTATACCCAAGACAAAGCCAAAATACTGTCTGTGTTTTATACCA
>NW_007901997.1:0-507 GCF_000696425.1 Galeopterus variegatus
AAAGCCTCCCGTTCAGAACGGTAACCAAGCCGCAGGTCTAAACACAAGTGCGCATGCACACGCAGCCCAAGCCTCCAAGAGTTCTAAGAGGGCTCGTGTGGGGTCCCGGGTTGACCAATGGTTGCTGACTCACATCAGCAGTCACTAGGCAGATTGAAAGTTGGATCTCACAGGCTATTTCTTGCCATGGCTACAGATCAGTTGTTTCTTACGCTTGGCACTGGCTGTGCCTCTCTCTTCTCATGCGCATGCGCACGCAGCCCTGTCCCCTAAGAGTAATAAGAGGGCTCGTGCGGGGTACCGGGTTGACCAATGGTTGCTGACTCACATCAGCATTCACTGGGCAGATCGAAAGTTGGTTCTCACAGGCTATTGCTTGCCATGGCTACAGATCAGTTGTTTCTTATGCTCAGCACTGGCTGTGCCCCTTTCTTCTCGTTCCAAACTGTCATCGAAGTCCCGTACTCCACATGGAAGGATCTGCTGTACTCTTTCCACATCACCCTT
>NW_007901998.1:0-507 GCF_000696425.1 Galeopterus variegatus
TCATGGTTTATAAGGTCCCTGCTTTCCTCTCTGGCCTCATCTCTTTATCATCTCTTAATTTGTGGTCCAGCAACTGTAAGAACTTATAGTTCGCCAGCCTCTCACCTCAGAACTACTGCACCAGAATCTGCATTTAGATCCCCTGGTGATTCTCACACACATTAAAGTTTGAGGAGCACAGGTATAGGCTAGTATCCCCAAATTCCTTGATATACCAATCATCTGAGATACTTATTAAAAATGCAAATTCCTGGGCCCCATCGTAGACTCACCAAATCAAAACCAACCCACCAAATCAAAACTTCCAGGGGAAGGGAAGGAAAGCTGTATTTAGCAAGCATCCCAGGTGATCCTTATCACCAGGGACGTTTAGGAAATATTGTCAGTGGTTCTCAAGCATGGCTGCACATTCAAATCACCCAGGGGAGTTTTAGACCTATATTAACGCCTGATTTCCAGCCCAGAGATTTTTGTCTACAGTGCAACCTGGGCATCAGGATCTTCTCC
>NW_007901999.1:0-507 GCF_000696425.1 Galeopterus variegatus
AAAGATGAGCAGAAGTAGCTATTCTTGTATTGGACAAAATAGACTTTAAACCAAAGAACATAAAAAGAGACAAAGAAGGCCACTATATACTGATAAAAGGATCTACCCAGCTAGAAGACATTACAATCATAAATATATATGCACCCAATACTGGAGTACCCAGATATACGAAGCAAGCACTCTTAGACCTAAAGAAAGAAATAGGCCTTAATATACTAATAGTGGGTGATCTGAACACCCCTCTCTCAGTATGGGACAGATCTTCCAGGCAACAAATCAACAATGATACACAGGATTTAATGTACACTTTAGACCAATTGGACCTGGCAGATACGTACAGAACATTTCACCCAACAACTAAAGAATATACTTTCTTTTCATCAGCTCACGGAACGTTCTCCAGGATACATCACATATTAGGTCACAAATCTAGTCTTAGAAAATTCTTTAAAACTGAGATCATTCCAAGTATCTTTTGAGACCACAATGGACTAAAAGTGGAAATTG
>NW_007902000.1:0-507 GCF_000696425.1 Galeopterus variegatus
CCTCCAGATTTTCAAATTTGTTGACATATAGTTGTTTATAGTAGTCTCAAATGATTCCTTGTATTTTAGATGTATCAGTTGTAATATCACCTTTTTCCTTTCTAATTTTTGGTATTTGGATCTTCTCTCTTCTTTTTTTAGTTAGCTGTGCTAATGGTTTATCAATTTTATTTATCTTTTCAAAAAAACAACTTTTTGATTTGTTGATCTTTCGTATTGGTTTTTGGGTTTCAATTTCATTAAGTTCTGCTCTGACCTTAATAACTTCTTTCTGTCTGCTAACTTTGGGTTTGGTTTGTTCTTGTTTTCCTAGTTCTTTAAGGTGAAGTATTAGGTTGTTCACTTGCCATCTTTCCATTCTTCTGAAGTAAGCATTTAATGTGATAAATTTCCTCCTTAGTACTGCTTTTGCATTATCCCACAGGTTTTGGTATGCTGTATCATTATTTTCATTAGTTTCAACAAATTTTTTGATTTCCTGTTTGATTTCTTCTTGGACTCATATGT
>NW_007902001.1:0-507 GCF_000696425.1 Galeopterus variegatus
TCCCTCCCTGTGACTGGCAGCTTCTGGTGACTGCTGGCAATCCTTGGTGGTCCATGCCTCTCTAATCTCTGCCCCTCACCAAATGCTGCCTCCCTGCCTCTCTTGTCCAAATTGTCCTCTACTTATTAGGACATCAGTCATCGGATTTAGAGCCACACTCCTCCGTGTGACCTCATCTTAACTTGATTCCGACTGTGAAGACCCTGAGTTGAATAAGTTCACATTGACAGGTTGCAGGTGGTACGAACTCTGAGGGGACGTGACTCAGCATCGAAGGCCCCTTTCACTCCCTTCTTTTAAACACATACTTCCCCCCCATTCCCACGCACCCGTGTTTTACTCAAGTCTCTGTCGGCTTTCCAACGATTCCCGGCTGTCGCGCCGTGGCCTCGGATGCACACTGTTGCTTTATCATCACATTCTCTTTGTCCTGGCTTTGCGCGTCTCTGAGGGGGAAGCTGGCCAGGAGCCTTCCCTCACGTTCCTCCTCTGGCCCATCTGCATGGC
>NW_007902002.1:0-507 GCF_000696425.1 Galeopterus variegatus
GGCGGGAGCACCGCCACACTCCCAAGCGGCGCACTCTCCAGTGCGCCACTGGGCCGGCCCTCATAGTACACTTTTAAACAACGACTAAATTGCCTGATGATGCCTTTCCCAGACGTCTTCCTGCCGATTTTGTGAATTCTGAATATTTAATCATTAGTTTTAAATTTTCATTTTAGTCAGTTTGCCATTTTCAGTCAGAGGAACTGAAACATAAAAGTCAAATACATGTTTATATGCATACTCCTTTACTACTATCAATTTCTTTCCCTTAACACTTCCATCTACTTACATCCTCTCTGCCCAACCCCCATCACCCTGATATTGTGTAGAATTTTACTTTGGAATTATCAAGTATATATATGTAATATTTTTTTTTCCTTTTTTGTGGATTTTTTTTAATGGAGAATATGTTTGCTTTTTGTTTAAAAAAACTCCACATTTTACAAGAAAATTCTTAATGTACATTTACCTTAAGCATCTTTTGTTTCTTTTTTTAAATACTTTTTT
>NW_007902003.1:0-507 GCF_000696425.1 Galeopterus variegatus
CTAGGTGCTGCAGATTCAGTGGTGAGTGAGAGAGACAAGGTCTTGGCTCTCATGGGTCTTCAATTCTCGTGGTGGAGACGGATAATGAATGAGTCAATAAATATATATATATATATTTTCCTTTTTTGTCCTTTTTCGTGACCGGTAACGGGATCGCAACCCTCAGTGTCGAGCCCGTACCGCGACCGGCAACGGGATCGCAACCCTTGGTGTCGTGCCCGCACCGCGCTCAGCCAGTGAGCGGACCGGTCTCTATATGGGATCCGAACTCTCAGCGGGAACGCTGCACTCTACCGAGTGCGCCACCAGGCCGGCCCCAAGTCAATAAATATTGAAGCCAGTTGTCGTGGCAGGATAATGCCTCCCCACCCCACCCACAAGACGTTCATGTCGTAGCCCCAGACCCTGTGGGTATGTTATGTTACATGGCGTGGGGGAAGTAAGGATACTAATGCACTGACCCTGAGATGGGGAGATGAGTCTGAATTACTCAGGTGGTCCCAATTA
>NW_007902004.1:0-507 GCF_000696425.1 Galeopterus variegatus
AAGTACATACCGAGTCTGGATGGGGCAGCTGCAGTCCCCACCTGTAAACCCTCCAAACTCATAATCCAAGACCTTCTTCAGGACAATGGTGGGCACTGAGGAGGCGCCTCTGGGAGTAGGAACCAATGAAGCCTGAAGGGAAACTGGGGGACAAGAAAGACTAGATTAAAAACAAAATTGAGTTAGGACCGAAAGATGGTGGATCCGGAGAAGACAGCGTGCAGTGGCTCTGAGCTTCAGCAACGCTCCTAAAACGGGGGCAGAAGTCACTGGCTATTTTCAGTACTGCTCCTAGTAGGAAACCAAATAAAGTCATCTCAGACAAACCAAGACTGAAAGAGCTCGGAGCTAGCAGAGCCACCTGAATCCTAAAGGAAGCCCTTCAGGCTGAAAGGAAAACATACAAGAACCAGCAACCACGTCCGCAGGTGGAGGTGAAGAGCACGGGAAGATGTACAGCTACGTGCAACAGACCGAACCCACGTGCAGGTTGTCTTCTCTTCCTAA
>NW_007902005.1:0-507 GCF_000696425.1 Galeopterus variegatus
ACATTACCATTTTTAGGGAGTGGACAGAATGTGATACATCCTAAGGTTGGGGGGGTGGCAACAAAAACAGACGCAGCAGTGTGGAAAAATGCAAAGATTTGAGAAAACACCTTAATGTTTCTGGCCACATGGATTGGTAGGATCTTTTTTCTACACAGGCTAGTCTGATAAGACTGGAAGAGGAGGCTGTCTTATCTAATATGAAGAAACCAATACAGAGTCAGGGAAACTAAAGAAACAGCAGAATATATTCCAAATAAAAGAATAAGCTATATCTCTAGAAACTGACCTAAGTGAAGCAGAGATATGTAATGTACTCAACAGGGAATGTAAAATGATAGTCATAAAAATGCTTACCAAGGTCAGGAGAGCAAGGCAAAGCAAACTGAGAATTCCAAGAAGGTAGAAAGAATTTTAAAAGTACCAAACAGAAATCATAGAACTGAAAAATACTATAATCGAACTGAAAAATTCAACAGAAGAGTCCAACAGCAGACTAAAGGAAGC
>NW_007902006.1:0-507 GCF_000696425.1 Galeopterus variegatus
TCCTAAAGAGACAGTTGTCCTGCCTGAGCCCTTAGACCTTGGTCCCTTGGGATTAATAAAGAAGGCAGCTCAAAAGAGAAAGGGCCAAAGAGGAAGATTTGCCTCCTGTGGAAGCTCAGCAGGAAAGAAGTCTGTATTCTAGGAGTCATCTCTGCATCCTGCAACTGCTGATCTTTTTGTAATAAAATTATGCCCCTGGAGTGACTGCCTCATGTTAATAGAGATATCACTGGGTTCTCTTAGATGTAGGGAAAGCTTCTCCCAAGGTCGAAATGGAGCTCTCTTTCTGCACCGCGAAAACCTACCAAAGGCTTCTCACAAAAGCTTACAGCTGCCTGAGATCCAAGAGACAAGGACTGCCTGAGATCCAACAGACAAGGGGGCTATAATGATAAAAAATTATAGGCATGCTAACCAGAATCTCCAGGAATTCATCCTAGGAGACAGGGAGCAGGAAAATGAAGACTACTTAAAACAGTGTAAAGTTAAGGAAAGAGAATACTTTTC
>NW_007902007.1:0-507 GCF_000696425.1 Galeopterus variegatus
ATCTATAGCCTTTGTAATACCTTTTGTAAGAAACTGGTGAACGTAAGTGTTTCTCTCAGTTATATAAGCCACTCAGCAAATCATCAAACCCGAGGAGGAAGTTATGAGAGCCCCAGTTTAGAGCTTTTAAGTCAAAGTTCCAAGGGCCTGGACTTGCAACTGGCATCTGAAGTGGGAACAGTCTTGAGGACTGAGCCCTCAACCTGTGGGATCTGACGCTATCATCAGGTAGACAGTGTTGGAATAGAATTGGAGGACACCCAGCTGGTGTCTGCTGGAGGATTGCTTGATTTGTGAGGGGAAAAGCCCACACGTTTGGTCACAGATGTGTGTCTTCTGTGTTTTTTGTTGTGGTGTAAGAATAGAAAAAATAGTTTGTATTTTTTCCTCTCACGTCTGGTGCCGGAAGTGTGTCATGAGAATATAGTGGGCGAAAGTGAGTGTGTTTTTTTCCTCTCACCACTGTTTTAATTGTTTTTGTTCTTGAACTTCATATAAATGGATTCC
>NW_007902008.1:0-507 GCF_000696425.1 Galeopterus variegatus
AAGGCACGAAGAACATATACTAGGAAAAATACTGTCTCTTCGATACTTGGTGCTGGGAAAATTGGGCATCCATATGTAGAAGAATGAAACTAGACCTGTTCCTCATGCCATATATCAAAATCAACTATTAATGGATTAAATAACTAAATATAAGTCCTGAAACTATGAAACACCTAAAAGAATACATAGGAGAAACACTTCAGGAAATAGGATTGGGCATACGCTTTATGAATACAACCCCCAAAGCAAAGACAACAAGAGAAAAAATAAACAAATGGGATTATATCAGACAAAAAGCTTCTGTACAATAAAAGAAACAGCAGAGCAAAAAGACAACCAACTGAGTGGGAGAAAATATTTGCAAATGCATTTGACAATGGATTAATATCCATAATATACAAGGAACTCAAACAACTTAATGGTAAAAAAAAAAAGTAACCTGATTAAAAAAAAAAGGCAAAAGAGCTCAATAGGCATTCCTCAGAGGAGGATATATGGTCAACAGAC
>NW_007902009.1:0-507 GCF_000696425.1 Galeopterus variegatus
CCACAACCAGCCCAGCGATGACCCCTGAGCTGCTGGAAGAAGTGCCCCAGGCTCCCAAGTTGGGGTGGTCGGGGGTGGCGAGAGCTTCAGCCACATACACCTCACATCTGCACCCAGCCCAGCAATGACCAAGACACTGCTGGAAGCTCCCTGGTCTCCCCTGCAGGAATGAGATGGTTGCCACAGGCCTCAACCCCGCCCTTCCTCTTTTCTCCCCCTCATGTCCTTCCTGTTTCCTCTCTGCCCCTCCCCGCGAATGCTCTGCAACATCATAGAATATAAAAAAATAGATATATTAACAAACAAAAAAATAAAAGTAGTTGGTACAATTTTAAAAAAATAAGTAAATAAAAATAAAAGAACAATCCAGGCTAAATTCTTGGTTCCAATGCAAAATCCCACAAAAGAATGTGGGCCAGCTTGAATCAAGGGCTCTTATGACCATCAAGTAAGAAATGGGAGGGATATTACATGAACATAGCTGCTATTCCTACATTGTAGTTGTTT
>NW_007902010.1:0-507 GCF_000696425.1 Galeopterus variegatus
TTAATAGCATTAATTTCATCTAACAGATCATGTTGTTTTTCTGAAACCAAATAATTGATACCGAATTTAATATTAAAAATTTATATTCATGAGTCTTCTGTTTTACTTGTCAACTTGACTCTATAATTCAAAGTACATTTAACCATCATTTGAGTCATCCATCTAACTCTTGTTCTAATCTTACATCTTTTAAAATAACTTTTTGAAACTTATCAGTATATTATTTTCACTAAGTAATTAAATTTTTAAAAGAAATACAATTACGTTTTGAAGGAAAGCCCTCAATTCAAAGTGGTCTCCAGGTTATGATGAGAAGAACCTTCAAGGGAGAGAGGTGTTGGATGTCACTGTGGAGAACATGGCAGGACTAGGTTAATCCCAGCAGATGTGCACATAGATCTGGATGACCACATGTCGCACAGGACATTGCACATATCAGAGGAGGTCAAAGGGAGGTGCATCAAAGTAGAGAAGAGGACAAACCTCCCACCAATGCTGTAGTGCTAT
>NW_007902011.1:0-507 GCF_000696425.1 Galeopterus variegatus
ACCTTTCCTGAGTGTCAATTTCCTAGCAAGCTGCTCAGAGTTGGGATTTTTTTTTTTTTTTAATTAGACTGAATTCTGCCTTCAGGGAGCATAAAGTCTAGTAAAGAAGATCAAATGGGTAAGCACCTTTCAGAGGAATTAGAGTCGGGCTAGAAAACCTGACTGCAGGTGAGACTGTCCAGGAAGACTTCACAAAAGGCGGTGCCAATTATACCAGGCTTTGAACAGGTAGGATTTGGGCGTTCCCGTGTGTGGGGATGGGGGAGGGAGAGGAAGACTTCTCAGATGCAGAGAGATGTGGCCTAAGGACACCCTTTCACGTATCCCCTTTTATCCCGGCTCTGCCTATACAATGTGGAAACAAACAGCAAGGAGGAGAAATGTGAAGAAATGGATGTATATGGGGAGAAAAAAAGCATTGAACTGAGTCCAATCAGAAGTGCAGTAGATGTGATCCATGTCTGCTTTTGCCCTTTGTTCTGACAGAACATTCCTTTTTATTCTATG
>NW_007902012.1:0-507 GCF_000696425.1 Galeopterus variegatus
TACATTATTTTATTTTTCCTATATTAACATGCTGGTTACACATTCTTCTACTATTCTTATAATGGTTATCTAGAGAACTTATTATTTTAAGATTAGAAGATCTATTTAAACGTGTATTGAAATATGCTCCAAGGCAAAGCATATCAAAACGAAAGGAGCAATTACAAATTAATACCAAACAAAATATGATTTGATGTGTGTTGGTTTATGTTATATGGTGAATGCTGAGGACTACATTTTCCCAGAGCCCCCTTCCCTGCGTGGTTCTGGCTAGAGTTGACTAAGGGAGAAGTGCACAAGGTTTGGAAGGTAGAAATCATTAGCCTTGGAAGTAAACAGTCACTAATCTTAGAAGACTGTCATGGTCAGATGTAATGACAGACAAATGTGGAGACGCTCCCTTACTCTGGATCCAACTCATCTTTTTAACTGATGGCCCTACTGATCAACCGTGTCCCCAGACCCCCACCAGACAAGTGGCTGTGGATCTGCGCAGGTTGTAGTTAG
>NW_007902013.1:0-507 GCF_000696425.1 Galeopterus variegatus
AGGCCAAACGGTAAGAAAATCTTCTGCAAGTTGTACTATTTTAAAAGGTAAATACATCTTTTCAGAGGAGAAAAACTCCTTTTACAAGTCCCTCTACCACCTGTTATGGAGGTGAAAAGGAAGCTGTTCTGCTCAGCAGTAGATGCTGATTGAGTACTTCTTGGCTGAATGAAGTAAGAAACCACTTGGGTGAGTGAGGTTGGAACAGTTATTTCGCTTATTTGTTTGCCACAAGACATTTTCTCAAAGAAACCCTCACTGAGGCACGCTAGAGCAGAGTTTGGCCACTTAGGTTGCATCAGGAGAAGTCCTAGTGCCCTTTCTGCTCAGCATCTCCTGCCCCTTTGGAGGTCTCCTCTAGTAACTCTCCTGGGACCCCTGGAATCCTCTAAGCTCAGTTTGGAAACAGCGTTAATTAGTGTTGCTAAGTGTCTGATCCCAGCTCCGATTCCCTTGCACAATTAGGCTCAACAAGCAGAGTGGTGCACATTTTAGTAGATTTGTCAG
>NW_007902014.1:0-507 GCF_000696425.1 Galeopterus variegatus
TTTTACAATAACTGGTGTTAGAGAAATTGAATGTATGTATGGAGAAAAAAAAAAAAAAAAAACCTTAACATCTCACTTACTCACACCATACTTGAAGACTGATTTGATAGATCATATACCTAAATGTGTGAAAAACAAAAGAATACAATCTCTAAAAGTGAATGTAATTCTTTATCTTCATAACACTGAAATGGGGAAAATTTTCTTAATGAGGACAAATAATGCTAAAAATAAAATGACTAATAGAAAAACTGGCCTTTGTTTTAACTAAGGACTATGCTCCGTGGAAATACACCATTAAGAGGCTAAAAGAGAAAGCCACAGAACATGGAAAGGTACTTATAGTTTCTGTATCTGATAAAGGACACATATCCATAATATATTAAGAGATGCTACAAATAGATGGCAAAAAAATGAATAAGAAAACTAAAAATATAAAAAAATATATAGAAAAGGGGCTTTGCAATGAAATAAATTCAAAATAGCTAATAAGAATACAAAAAATGG
>NW_007902015.1:0-507 GCF_000696425.1 Galeopterus variegatus
CTCTAAGCATGGGCTGGAGCAAACTTATTCCAGTTCACCAAGCCCTCAGCCCAAGACAAAATAATGGGTTTTTAAAGATGGCACAGAGAACAATTACCAGGGAGGTTAGAGGCAAACAATGTGGCAAATTTCCACAAAAGCCCAGCCGGGACCTGGGAACCATGTGCATTAATCACTGGGCACCATGACATATGCAACCTTGTTAGCAGGATCATGGGCCAGAGACGGATAGATCCACTCCAACCTCTTGCTAAGCTCCTGCAACAAAAGATTTTTGTAAGTATTTTGAGTTGTACTCATAAGATGTCATGACCAGGAAGCTGAAAAACCACATGGCTATTTGCCAACTGCCTGGTTTTAAATCTAGTCCCCTCCCATGGAAAACGAAATTGAGAAAGTTTTAACATTTCTAATTAGGATCTGTCCCCTGCAGGGGAGAAGGCTATTTTTTTTTTTTTTTTCCTTTTTTTGTCTTTTTCCATGTCCGGCAACGGATCGCAACCCTCA
>NW_007902016.1:0-507 GCF_000696425.1 Galeopterus variegatus
TAGAAATAGTTAAAACACCCATTGCACTCACTCACTTTCTTGCATCAAATCACTCATCCAGCTCGACTTTGATGAAATCACCCATTAGGCATGCTTGCTATTGAGGACTTCCTCATCCAATTCCTTGGTCTTCTCCTTCCACTCATTTTCTCATTCAGGCAGATTCCCAGGGCACTCATATTGCTTTTCACAAGCCCAGCCCAGACCCACATTTTGTTCTTCCCCTAATATTGTCATTCTCAAGTCAAAACCGTATCCCTTCACCTTCCTAATAGCCAAACTTACTTTCTCCAAGTATGTTCAGAAACTGCTATACTTATCAGTTACACCTCCATAGAAACCAGTTTATTTAGCTAAGAATTAGAGAAAAGCAAACAAGAGATTCAGCTGGAGGTAAGAATGAAGTTTTGTCACTTATGAAATATTTACATTTTGTTTTTCTTTATTTATTTTTAATTCACACATTGTAATTGTACATATTTATGGGGTACAATTTGATATTTCAGA
>NW_007902017.1:0-507 GCF_000696425.1 Galeopterus variegatus
ATGGACTTTGTAGGGACCCCATGGGCGCCTGAACAGGGACACATCCTGGCAATATGGCGCCATTCCTGGTTCTTCTCCGCAGTAAACAAGCCTGCTGGCGCCAACACCCAAGCCCACCCACTCCAAACCCCAGCCAGTCACAGGTCAAGGCTCACCTCCTGCCCAGCCCCATCCAATCAGTTACCGCCCCATCCACTCTCTCTCCTGCCCCAGAACACAGCACCCTATAAATGTACGCGCAGTCCTTAAATAAAGCGGAACTTCTCTGGCGAACTGTTAGCCCGGGTCTCGCGTGATTCCTTCGTCCGTGTGCCCCTTCATTTGGTGCTGAAACCCGGGAAGGAGTTCACCCTGCGACAGGGAACTCCTTCCTCGGACCTCCTCGGACTCCTCCGCGACCACCCAGGATTGACATCCGCCCTCGTCTATCTTTCTCCGGCTCTGGTTTCCTTCACCCACCACTGGCTCATCCGTTAGGTAAGCCCCCTTTTCCTTTTGTCAGGCTTG
>NW_007902018.1:0-507 GCF_000696425.1 Galeopterus variegatus
TTTTTTGTCTTTTTTGTGACCAGTAAGGGGATTGCAACCTATGGCTTGGTGTCGCCCGCACCGCGCTCAGCCAGTGAGCGTACCGCACCGGCCATTCCAATATAGGATCCGAACCCGCGGTGGGAGCACCGCTGCGCTCCCAAGCGCTGCACTCTCCCAAGTGCGCCACGGGGCCGGCCCCTAAGAGACACTTTCAGACTTGCCCACATCCCAGTGCAGTTTTTACAAAACACCAGTGAGGCCGTGCTGCCACTTTGTGGCCGTGATCAGTGTTTATCTCTTTAGCACTTAAGATGCACCTAACTCTTACAGTTCTCGCTAGTAAAGGAGGGGAGGGGGACAGACAGGGTTGTGAAGTTCAAGTCACAGATGATGAAATAAGAGATCGCAATCACTAGGAGTAACTGTGAGAGAGAGCTCTGACTGGAGCGCAGTGCACTATTACAAACTATAGTTCTCCTGTTGAACACTAGGTCTTCCTGCTTCTTCATCCTATATATTTGCTGC
>NW_007902019.1:0-507 GCF_000696425.1 Galeopterus variegatus
AAATTAGGGAAAATAAGTATTTTTGCAGAAGCATATGCAAAAGAGACATGTAATTGAACAGTGTAGTGTGATTGTTAAAAACAAAAGAAAAGAAGAAGGCATATTAGGTTGATTTACTATATGATATCCAGAGGAGATAACCCAATATATCCAATGATATTAGGACAGTCCTCCATGTTCAGCTCTGGGGACCATACTTAAGAAAATCAGGAGTTTATCCAAAGGAGAAACCCCTGATGGTAACGAGACTTTCAACCCATGCCAAATAAGGAAGAGTTGAGGGATCTGAATATTTTAGAGACTGCAAGAGGTCTTATTTGTGAAAGCATTTTGTATAAGTACTCTAAGAGGTAAACATAAGAATATGAATACTATAGAGACAGGTAGTATAGTTCAGTGTAAGAAAGGAGTTCTTATGCTCAAAACTGGCCAGATAAAGAAATGCCTACTATATTCAAGATGAGTGCTGACAAATAATTTGCCAACACCTAACTTAATACTCTCTGT
>NW_007902020.1:0-507 GCF_000696425.1 Galeopterus variegatus
GTGTGATACAAGAGAGAAATTTAGAACTGAGAGTAATCTTGCACATTGACTTTCCCAATTTTTTTTTGCATAACAAAATTAGTTACAGAAAAATTCAACCAAGATCACCCAGAATAAAATTTGTTTCTGGTGTCTTAGACCAGAGGACGTCTTATTGCATCACTTGGCTCATTCTATGGTCTTGCATACTAACTGGCCACACAAAGAGGCTGGATCAGATGATTTCCAGATTCCTTTCCAGCTCTACTATTTTGTTTTTGTGTTTCTGAAAGTCATGACCATGCTGGACTTCAATCATATGAGTGGAGTTTAAAAAAAATAGATTCCAATAGTTGCTCCGAAGACGCCCCATATTGTGCAAAGTTATTTTGCACCCTAAATACATGGATGGCATGCAAATATTTTAAAGAATGCAGCAATGAACCAAGAGTATACTGTATACCAATATGTGAAAGTTTACATTTTGATTTCAATTTTCTATTCACCTCCATTTCATGGAGCAAGACA
>NW_007902021.1:0-507 GCF_000696425.1 Galeopterus variegatus
AAAAGTAAATTCTAAAGTGCATGAATTTCACAGCTTAAAGGATCTCCAAGGAGATTAAGAAGATGCTTTGTAGATTTGCTCAAGTTATAGAATCTTTGCAACAATTTTCAAATGTTTACAGGTATCCAGAGGGAAGATACACTATAGAGTTTTTAGATGTTCCATTCTATTGTTTAGTCTCAAGGGCATGTGCTCTATTTTATTCCATTCTTCATTAAATATCAACAACTCAACACTGTATCAACATATCCACAGCATTTACTGCTTCCCCTTTCCTTCGGTGGCTCATGAAAAATGGACTTCAAGTATTGCTTCCCTCATCGCAGCTCAGAAACTTGCAAACTGGTTAAGTCTCGGAAAGATTAAATGGTCAGTTTTCCTCAAACCCTGAGAAGTAAAACTAAGAGGTATTGGGCGGGATGTTTAAATGTGATAAAAAGGAGCTGGTGAATATAAATGAAAATGACTTGTTCAGAATACTTAATAAAATAATAGTCATTATCATTA
>NW_007902022.1:0-507 GCF_000696425.1 Galeopterus variegatus
TCCCTGGGGGAGGGGGGATTAATGAGTGAGTTCTCGCTCTATTAGTTCCTGCGAGAGATTATTGTTTAAAGGACCCTGGCACCTTCTCTCTCTCTCTTGCTTCTCTCTGTCTCGCTTCCTCTCACCATGTGATCTGCGTGTACCCGCCGGCTGCCTGCCACTTTCTGCCATGAGTAGAAGCAGCCTGAGGCCCGTGCCAGATGCAGCTGTCCCAGAATCGTAAGCCAAATAAACCTCTGTTCTTTGTAAATTACCCAGTCTCAGGCATTTCTGTTATAGCAACACAAACGGACTAACACACTGCCCATATGCCTTGTTGTAGCAAGTACGATGACGTGGCTGCCTGTGAGCCGCTGAAACCCAGATATATGTTACGAAAAATATTCTCCCAAATTAAGTTATGGTTTGTTTAGTTACTAAATAAGGTGTGGTTTGATATATAGGAAATTAAAGTAAGAGACAGCCTCAGGCTAATGGTCTCCTGCTTATTTACTTTAACAAGTACAT
>NW_007902023.1:0-507 GCF_000696425.1 Galeopterus variegatus
GAGGCAGAATTCTAGACAAACACTAACTATGGAATTTAGTTCTGGCTAACGCACTCAGAACAAAAGAATGTAATTTACTTTTGTTTGTCTCTGTATTTATAACCTGTCTACTACATCAGTGCATGTTAGACATAGAGAATGACCTTATTAAAAGTATATACATAGTCCAGAGTGGGTCACAGGCTTCGAAGTGACAGCCTATACAGTCCTCAGTCCACATCTCTAAAGAAAATATTGATGAGGGGTTAAATTACTTCTTCCTTAAGTGAAAAGTATCAGGGTTTATCTTTGGAAAAATAGAAGGCCACGGATATATTAAAGGAAAGAAGTATGAAATTTCTCTTAATTCTTAAAGTGTTTTATTTGCTTCTGGTTTTTTCTCCTCATTTTTTTTTTTGCCTGTAATTTTTTATTTAGAAATATTTGATACCTACAGAAGAGGCAGAAGAATAGTACAGCGTACACCCGTATAGTCTTTATTTAGGTTCACTAACTTTTGTCATTTTG
>NW_007902024.1:0-507 GCF_000696425.1 Galeopterus variegatus
TATGCCAGTACCGTGCAGTTTTGGTCTTTTGTGCTTTTTTGTTTTTTTTAATTAATTAATTTATTTATTTACTTACTTACTTACGTTACTTACTTACTTACTTACTTACTTTACTTACTTATTTATTTATTTATTTATTTATTTATTTATTTATTTATTTATTTATTTATTTATTTATTTATTTATTTATTTATTTATTTATTTATTTATTTATTTATTTATTTATTTATTTATTTATTTATTTATTTATTTATTTATTTATTTATTTATTTATTTATTTATTTATTTATTTATTTATTTATTTATTTATTTATTTATTTATTTATTTATTTATTTATTTATCCACAGGCTGGCCCTGGTGCAGTTTTGGTCTTTGTCTTTCAGGGATTTTTTGTTTTTTTGGCGGCTGGCTGGTACTGGGATCTGAACCCTTGACCTCAGTGTTGTAACACCACATTCTAACCAACAGAGCTAATCAGCCAGCCCTGTAGTATATTTAGAATAAGA
>NW_007902025.1:0-507 GCF_000696425.1 Galeopterus variegatus
TCAATGGAATATTATTCAGCCTTGAGAAGGAAGGAAATTCTGACACATGCTGCAACATGGAAGACCTTGAAAACATTATGCTAAATAAAACCGTCAATCACAAAGGAAAAATATTGTGATTCCCATTTATTTAAGATAGCTGCAATAGGCAAACTCATAGGGACAGAAAGTAGAATGGTTGTTGCCTGGAGTTGGGGTAAGAATGGGAATAGGGAGGTGCTGGTTAATGGGCACAGAGTTTCAGTTTGGGATGATAAAAAATTTCTGAAGATGGACGGTGGAGATGGTTGCACAACACTGTGAATATACTTTATGCCACAGAACTGCACACTTAAAAATGGTAAATTTTGGGCCGGCCCGGTGGCGCACTGGAGAGTGCGCCGCTTGGGGTTTGGGCTGGCCCAGTGGCGCACTGGAGAGTGCGTCGCTTGGGAGTGTGGCGGCGCTCCCGCCGAGGGTTTGGATCCCACATGGAGACCGGTTCCTGCTCACTGGCTGAGTGCGGTG
>NW_007902026.1:0-507 GCF_000696425.1 Galeopterus variegatus
CCATGCAGCATCTTCTACTGTCGCACGACATTTGGAGCTATGTCTCAGGGAATAAGTGAGGATTGCGGTCATGATTTTCAGAGTGGAAACCCACACCTGACCTTGTTTGTGAGAGACAGCGTGTACACCTGCTTAGAGAGAACCTGCACTGGGAGCAGGAAATGCGGGCTCACGTTCAGCTCCCCATCAGTGGTGGGGGGAGCCCAGTCAAACCCCTGAGCTTCCCAGAAGCTCTATTGCCTCCACTGTTGTGTGAGAGAGCGATGCCTGGCTCTCCCACCTGCAGAGGTGCATGAACCCACACTGGGTGACCAGAGAGCAGCACGCGGGAGGGACCGTGCAGGTAGACAGGGCACTGGCTGGACGGCCACCGCAGGGGCTCGTGCCTCTCACTGCGTGCTCACACCTGGCACGGGGAAGCTTCTAATGGCCCCAAGACAAGGTCTTTCCTTTGGCAGGGTGGTTATGAGCATTAAGATAATTTTGAAATGTTCCCAGCAGAGTGAA
>NW_007902027.1:0-507 GCF_000696425.1 Galeopterus variegatus
TACCTTACACATATGGACAATTCATAAGTTTCCATAAAAATGTTATTTGAAAGAAAAAAAAGACAACAGAAAGGGGAAAACATAATCAGATACATGGTAAAAACATCTTTCTTTCCTGATTACCATCTAACTTTTCCATCTGTCATAGAAACAAATTTCAACCCAAATCTGAAACCATCAGCACAAAAGCTTTATTTTCTCTGTCTCCATCTGTCTCTGATTCCCTTTTAGTGTCATTTTCACCCTGTGAGAAAGGCAGTTAGGGTGAAGTGAACCAGATTTTGTTTCACTGTTTCGCTATTGTATTTATTCCCACCCCAACGCCCAATACTCAGTAGAAAACACTGGATCTTCAATTAGTCTGCCTTCTCCCACCTGTAACATTAACATTATTTTGATTTTATTTTGGGGATGGTGCTCAAATCCTTAACCAATTTTCAAAATGGCATTCTTACAAAATCCCTAAAACCTAAACATTCTGTCTGGATTTCCATAATATCAAATGTC
>NW_007902029.1:0-507 GCF_000696425.1 Galeopterus variegatus
GATCACTTACATTGCTGAAAACGTCATGTCATTTTCCCGCTATTCAAATGCCAGGTACTATTCTAGAAAAAGAATAAATAAATGTCCACCTCAAACCTCAAGAGCAACTGACTTTGTTAGTTCTCAGTTTAGCAGGAGTAGAAAAGGGGAATGGGATTTATAAAACTCTCCCCTAATGAATGGTTGCTGAGGCTAAAGAGAGAAGATTCTGGCACGGAGAGGAAGGTAATTGAACTGGTTTGCTTTCTGGTATGAGGTACAGAGGTCATGGTCAGCTCCTCTCACACTGTTACTTTCTTTTTGGAAAAAGTGCCTCCTTTGAGAAGCTTATAATTAAGTCTAATAATACACTTGCACCATTTAATGGCACTGCATGAGAAAATTCTAAAAACACTTTGGAAAGTTCAAGTGGCTATATTATGATCTGTAAGAAGTACTTATCCCAAATTCAAATGAAAATATAAACAGTTGGCTTGAAATTGAACTCTGACCTACAACTCCTTTCTT
>NW_007902030.1:0-507 GCF_000696425.1 Galeopterus variegatus
GAGGTCTCATTTATGGTTGGTGGAAGGATAAACTGGAAGGCAGGTGAGAGGGGACACAGATGCATTTTCCTCTAGATTTCAATTTGAACATAAGTCAGCACTGAGGTCCTGAGATCTCTTTTCCCACAGTCACCCTAGAGAAGTAATTCAGTTGATATTTACTAAATGCCTGTTTTGCAGCAGAAACTATTCTCATGCTAAATCTATAAAGATGAGTGACCTCATTTCCCTGAAGAAGGCGTCTACTATTTGCTGATAGACGTGACAGACTCATCTGTAATAAAATGTGAAAATAAAAACAGAACACACATTTGAGGGTTTACCATATGCCAGGCATTATTCTTAAGCACTTTACTTACATTACCTCACTTGATCCTTACCATACTCCTGGGAAGTATTAATATTAGTTTTACCTCATTTTATACATAAGAAAACTGAGACACAGTGAAGATAAGTAATTTTCCCATCTAGTAAGTCACAATGCTAGAGTTAGCAGCCTTCCAGGCT
>NW_007902031.1:0-507 GCF_000696425.1 Galeopterus variegatus
GGAAACAAGTAAATAAGGTTTTGTGCCCGTCCCCTAACCATCACCAATCACTTCCTTCACATTGTTTTTCCCAACCTCTTCACAAGCTAGTGAGATGGCTCTCTCAGATCTCTCAGTCTTGTGAGCATTCTGTGGAAGCTTGTAGGAACAAGCTTGAGACTGAATGCAATTTCTCCTTGTTTCTGAGATGCCCAGTTTTTCAAAACTGACATGTTATCTTACGAGTGACTTAAAGATTTTTTAAAAATTTACTTTAGCTAATTTTTTATTACACATTTATATGGTGGTCACCAGTTTTCCCATACTCTGCCAGAGGTCAAAATGTTCATGTGCTCTTTCCCTCCTTGAAAGAGCTTCTCCCTCTTTGGAATTCAGGTTACCATTTGCCTTGTGATTGCAGCTTTCTGAAATACTGAAGGCAGATTATGCTTTTGTAGATTAACCACCTTTTTTCTTGTTTTTCGGTTTAGCATGATAATCCTTAAACTTTGTATATCCTAAAAGGAA
>NW_007902032.1:0-507 GCF_000696425.1 Galeopterus variegatus
CCTTGAAGAGGTGGTTAGATTGTGAGGACCATGCTGTAGTAAGTGAATTAATAAGTTGATGGTTTAATGGTGGTCATGGGCGTGGTTCTGATGGCTTGAAAAGGAGTGGGGCATTAGCTCTCAATCTGCTCCTCGATTCTTGCCATGTGACACCCTGCATTGCTGTAGAGTCACTTCAAAAGATGTGTTCCCTGGACTTTAGACTTCCCAGCCTCTGAAACTGTGAGCAATAAATTTTTTTTTTTTTATACAAATGACCCATTTCGA
This sequence comes from Galeopterus variegatus, assembly GCF_000696425.1. Classification (NCBI taxonomy): domain Eukaryota; kingdom Metazoa; phylum Chordata; class Mammalia; order Dermoptera; family Cynocephalidae; genus Galeopterus; species Galeopterus variegatus. The sequence goes on from NW_007902032.1 coordinate 268, forward strand.
GGTATTTTGTTACAAGCAAATACTAACATGTATGGACTAATACATACATCTTTTATCAAAAGTATCCCATAATATTTTATATTTTTGATGTATTATAAATGGTATTTTTTAAATTTCAAGTTTTTATTGTTCATCATTAGTACAATATACATTAGTTTTTCCTGTTCAACAAAATGTGTTTTTTTTTTCCTGAAACATTAGAGAACTCACTACCAGTATCTGAACAGTCATTCATAATAT
>NW_007902033.1:0-507 GCF_000696425.1 Galeopterus variegatus
CACGTGGTGACTGTGCGGTGTGCTGGGACCACGGGCTGTCTGACACCATCGTTTTCGGTTTCGTTTTTGTGGTTTTTTCAGTGGTAACTGTTATGGTTTGAACGTGTCCCCTCCAAAATTCGGGTGTTGCCAACGTGATAGTGTAAGAGGTGGGGCTGTTATGGGCGATCGGCCATGAGGGCCTGTCCCTTGCAAGGCGGATCAAGGCCCCCATGCAAGAGGCTCCTCGGCGTTCTGCTGGCCGTGCGAGGACACAGCGTGTGTCTCTTTCTGCCCTTCTGCCTTCTGCCAGGCGAGGATGCAGCCGGAAGCCCCTCGCCAGACCCCAGACGCCGGTGCCTTAACTGTGGGCTTGCTGGCCCCCAGCGCTGCGCGTTACCCAGTCTCAGGTACTTTGTGGTAGCAGCAAAAACAGGCCAAGACAGTAAGTAAATAATTCCCTTAGTTTTTTTATTGTGGTAAAATGCACAGAACATAACATTTCCCATTTTAACCATTTCTAAGTGT
>NW_007902034.1:0-507 GCF_000696425.1 Galeopterus variegatus
AAGAAAAAAACACCGGGAAAAGCCTTAAGGCTTTTTTTTTTTTTTTTTTTTGTCTTTTTTGTGACCGGTAAGGGGATTGCAACCCGTGGCTTGGTGTCGCCCGCACTGCACTCAGCCAGTGAGCGCACCGACCATCCCTATATTAGGATCCGAACCCACGGCAGGAGCACCGCTGCGCTCCCAGCGCTGCACTCTCCCGAGTGAGTCACGGGGTCGGCCCAGCCTTACGGCATATTGAACAGACAATAGGTTATATGAATGTAAGGGTCATTTGTCTTCGCTAAGGGAACATCACAGAAGATTCTGAGCATGAAGGTTGTAAGGCAAGGGACCCTGAAGGGGTGGATTGTAGGGAAAATATAGGAAAATGGTCAGGGCCCCTCAGATGTTCAGAATCTTGCCAAGCATTTGCTGTAAATATTCACATGCACCCAGGTGTTCCTTGCTTACTATCTAATGTAATTGCGTATGGGCACCCAGGTGTCCTGGGTTATGGACCTAAGTATA
>NW_007902035.1:0-507 GCF_000696425.1 Galeopterus variegatus
GTGAACTTTGGTAGATTTTTAAACCTCTCCTAGCCTTAGTTTTGATACTCATAAGGAGGAAGTTCATAATAACTAACTGATGAATGTTTATAAAGGTAAAATGAGGTAATTCCTATGTAATGCTTAAAAGTATGCATAGAACATGGACTTAATAAATATGAGCTGTGTTGTTATTATAGCTGAGATAGCAAATAGAAATTTCCCTCAACTATCTTCCACTTCTGTTCAAATTTATGTGTGTGTGTGTGCACGCGCATAACTGAAGCATACAAACCTCCCAACTATTGCAGTTGGTCTCTCCATTATGATGGATACTTTTACCTGAACAGTATTTGCCATGTTGTCAAAAAAATGTAGTTACCATCTTAAAAATTTCAAAAATACTTAATGGTTTACAACTGCCTAGAGGGTAAGTTAAAAACTCCTTAGTATGGACTTCAAAGATCTCCAGAAGATGATTGCAACCAACCTTTTCAGTTGTAATGCTCACCTCTTGTCCCTATATTC
>NW_007902036.1:0-507 GCF_000696425.1 Galeopterus variegatus
CGTGTGACTGGAGTGGGAGTGGGGTGGAGTGTGGGAAGAGTTATCATAAAGGGCCACATATACCATCTTAAGGTGGGATCTGGACCCTAAAGCTTCGGGGACTCCTGGAGATTCTTAATAAGGAGTGACATTGTCAGATTTGAGTTTTAGAAAGATCACTCCCTACCTCAAAAGATTTCTGCAGGAACGGTCACAGACTAACCACAAAACTGTTTCAGATTGTGGATGAGCATGAAGCCAAAATAATATACAAAGCAGCTAATTAACAGTGTTTTCCAAACACCCTTGTTGAATGCTTCCACCTTACACTGTGCATCCCTCCCATCCCCTTCCTGGCCTCATCACAGACACTAAGCCCAGTCTGAGTGCCCCAGGCTAGAATGGGACAGAGCAGGAAGGTGAGAAACTGCGTGGTGGACACTTACCCCTTCATAGTTCTTCCCCTCCCAGCTTAGGGAGACTGAACGCCCTGACTGGCAGGGGAGGGCATCTCCCTCTGGGCCCCCC
>NW_007902037.1:0-507 GCF_000696425.1 Galeopterus variegatus
CCAGCCCCGTCAGAGATCCGCGGGGAGAGTGGGATTGTAGGCCAGTCCACAGGCCCCGGGTGCCCCTTGTCGAGATAAGCAAATAGCACGTCTCAGTGAGGAGTCACGCCAAACAGAGATGGCTGTCCTGCCCTCCCTAAGCCGGCCTTCTCCACTCCCACCCGAGAAAATGGAGGCAGCTTTGATGTGGGCGCCTAGCCTGGTGTGGTGGGCCGGGGCCAGGCGGGCGGGGAGCAGTCGGGCTTTGCCCCACAAATGGGGCTGAGCTGGGGGTGACTTACAGAGGTCGCGGAGTTGGGGCGGTCTGGGCGCTTCACTCCGCCTCTGCGGAGTCCTTTGCTGGCTTTCCTGGCCTTTGATGACTGGGCTGATCGCTAGCTTTAAAAGGGCAAAGTACTTTTTTAAGTATTATAAAATATTCACACTCTCAACTATTTAATAAGCCGTTTCATTATAAAGTACTTAATGACATAATAGATTAGTTTAAATGAACTATACAAGTGTATG
>NW_007902038.1:0-507 GCF_000696425.1 Galeopterus variegatus
TTTCTGCTGGTGATCAGACTCCCAGTCCATGGTCTATGTTATGGGCACCGAGCTAAGACACAAGGTAAGCAAATCATGAACTTCCCTGAGCCTCATTTTCCTCAGTGGCAACTGTATACCGTGACGCTAGGAACCAATGAGGGGATATAGGAAAGCTCCAGCTCGCAGTAAACACTCGGTAACTTCCAGCTGTCACTGTTATGACCAAGAATTCCCACAAAGAGCATAGAGATAGGTATTCTTGTCATTAATACATAAATTAAGCGATGAGACTTAAAAAAGTAAAAACAATGTGCTTAAGATGTCACTGCCAGTAAGTGCCAGAGGGAGGATTGCAGCCCAGACCCGGCCACTTTCAGTATTGTTCCCCCCAGCTTGTCTGCAGCCTGTGCATCTTGTGGTTGGGCGTGCCCTGCCAATAGGACTTTCCATCTCCAAGTCCAAGACCCGAGGGCCCTGCCTGCAATGCATTTCCCACACTCTCTCCTGGCCACTGCTCTGTTTTCC
>NW_007902039.1:0-507 GCF_000696425.1 Galeopterus variegatus
ACATCTTTGAGAACACTTACTTCTCACTTTTATAATTATAGCCATTTTTAAGGGTGTAAAAAGGTTTCTCCTTGTAATTTTGATTTGCATTTTCCTAATAACTAATGATGTACAGTATCTTTTCACGTTCTTGCTTGTTGGTCATTTGATTTAGTTTCTTTAAAAAAACATATTCAAGTCCTTTCTCCATTTAAAAAATTTTTTTGTGTGTAATTAATATACATTTTTGTTTATTCATGTTGTTTATATTTCTATTATTATTCTTTCTTTTCTTCATTTACATATATTTTTTTTCCTTTTTGTCTTTTTCCGTGTCAGGCAACGGATCGCAACCCTCAGTGTCGCCCCCGTACCAGACCGGGACCAGCTACGGGATCGCAACCCTCGGTGTTGCTTCCGCACCTCGCTCAGCCAGTGAGCGGGAACTGGTCTGCATGTGGGATCCAAACCCTCGGCAGGAGCGCCGCCGCACTTCCCAAGCGGCGCACTATAGCAGTGCGCCACCGG
>NW_007902040.1:0-507 GCF_000696425.1 Galeopterus variegatus
ATTGGTTTCTCTAGTCTGCATCTTCTGAGTTCCAGACCTGAACAGTGAACTGGTACTGACCGTCTTCTCTCTCTTTCTCTCTGGCGAGACTTTATTTATTTATTTTTTTAGAGTAATTTTAGGTTCACAGCAAAATTGAGAGGAAAGTATAGAGATTTCCCATACGCACCTGCCCCCACATGGGCACAGCCTCCCCCATTATCAACCTTCCCAACCAGAGTGGTCAATTGTCACACTGACACATCATTATCACCCAAAGTCCAGAGTCTGCATTAGGGTTCACTCTGGTGTTGTACCTTCTGTGGCTGTGAAAAATGTATAATGGCACATATCCATCATTACCGTTTACAGAATAGTTTCGCTGCCTTAAAAATCCTCTGTGCTTCCCCTATTCACCCCTCCCGCTCAACCCCTGGCAATCACTGGTTTTTTGTACTGTGTCCTTCGTTTTGCCTTTTCCAGAATGTCATATAGTTGGAATCATACAGTATGTAGCCTTTTCAGATT
>NW_007902041.1:0-507 GCF_000696425.1 Galeopterus variegatus
ACTTTGCCCAGCAGACTCATTCATGGTAGATGGTATCACAGCAAATTTTAGCAGGTTGGAATGATCATACATTCAGTATATGTGGGATTCACCTCTGAAGTTTTGTTGCAATATCTCTTTCTCTCCAACCCATAGAGCTTCAGCCACAGAGGAAGCTAAGTTTCCTCCACACAATACTTATTACTGGACTGCAATTCCCTTGAACCTCATTTAGCAGATTCTCATGGTTGAATAACACTTGGCCTGTTTAAAAATGCAAAAGGTTCTTCACCTTCAGTTGTTTTTTCTACGTTAGCCATAGTCTTCTTGACTGATCACAAGAGGTTAGATGGACAAAGTTGGAGATTTTCCTTGCATTTCCAAAGTGTTTTTCCTTATTTGTTTTGTTTTGTTTGCCTATTAACTTCTCCTGCTGGTTTCCTGCCTTCTGCAGAGAATTCTTGGACACTTAAGCTGGCAAATTGATCTTAGATGTTAACTTCATGTCTCTTATTAGTAAAATTTGGT
>NW_007902042.1:0-507 GCF_000696425.1 Galeopterus variegatus
GTGGACAGGCCAAGGCTCACCCGGCAGCTGGCCCTCCCTCCAGTGCTGCTCAGAGGGAGGGTGGCCCGTGGGGCTTAGGAGAGGAGATCTTGGACAAATGGCACAAGCACCAGTGCCTGGGGGCCGAAGTCACCGCTTAGGCAGGTGGTGAGAGAGAGAGCTTGTCTGGGCTACTACGCTTATTTTTCGGGGTGCTGGTGCTTCCCTCTAGAAGCCCTGTGGGAGCACTGCAGTCATTACAGACACGTTACTACTGGGAGTGGGTCCGGTAGTCTCCACCCAAAGTCAGGTTCACCCGGAACCTCAGATGTGACCTTATTTGGAAACAGGACTGTTAACGATGTAACTAGTTAACATGCGGTCACACCGGATCAGGGTGGACTGGGCCCTTCTCCAGTGTGACTGGTGTCCTCATAAGGACAGGAGGAGACAGAGAGACACAGGGGGAAGACAGCCATGTGAGGACGAGGCAGAGACTGGAGGGACACAGGCCCGAGCCCAGGATTG
>NW_007902043.1:0-507 GCF_000696425.1 Galeopterus variegatus
ACTTTTTTACTTTTTCTTTTGTTGCTTATGCTTTTGGGGTCTTGTTCACAAAGTATTTGCCCAGTCCTATTACCTGGAGTGTTTCCCCTATGTTTTCATTTAGTAATTTTATGGTTTCAGGTTTTATATTTAAGTCTTTAATCCATTTTGAGTTGACTTTTGTATATGGTGAATAGTATAGGTTCAGTTTCATTTTTCTGGAAATGAATGTCCAATTTTCCCAGCACCATATTTTGAAGAGGCAGTCTTTTTGCCAATGTATGTTCTTGCTGCCTTTGTCAAAGCTCAGTTGGCTGTAAGTATGTGGGTTCATACCCAGGTTTTCTATTTTGTTCCATTGATCCATGTGTCTGTTTTTATGCCAGTACCGTGCTGTTTTGGTTACAATAGCTTTGTAATATAATTTGAAGTCAGGTAGTGTTATGTCTCCAGCTTTATTTTTTTGGTTAGGATTGCTATGGCTATTTGGGGTCTTTTGTTGTTCCATATGAATGTTTGGATTGCTTT
>NW_007902044.1:0-507 GCF_000696425.1 Galeopterus variegatus
GGATCTGGGTTGTGTAGAAACTCTGATCTGGGCCTGAGTTTTTCATCAAACTGCACCCCCCTGCAGTTCTATATTCCTGACCAGTCTCCTCTGAGTGATCCTGTTCTGATTGGGGGGCGGGTTGGCTGTTCTTGCTGTGTCCCAGTGTTCTCCTGGTGGGCCTGTCTCCACCACTGCCCATGCTACAAACACTTCCCATGGGATGGGCCTTGCACTGGTGCCTTATGATGACTCACCAGCCTTTGAATGGCTAGTTGTTCTGGCTCCTCACTCCTGTGTGGGTCCATGAGAGCCCTATTAGCAATCTTGGAGGCCACTAAAGCCCTCTTCTCCCCTGCTGCCTCCAAGTAACTCCATCTGGTGGGCACAGCTGTGGCTTCTGCTGGCTCCTGCTCCATGTGCTCAGCAGCTCCAGCCTTAAAGTGGCTGCAGCTGAAATGCTCAGAACAGTTTTTTCTTTCTCTCATCTTGGTTTCTCCCACCTTCATGAACTCCATAGGTCTCGCC
>NW_007902045.1:0-507 GCF_000696425.1 Galeopterus variegatus
GGTAGTGGGATTGCTGGATCATATGGTAGTTCTATCTGTAGTTGTCTGAGAAATCTCCATACTGTTTTACATAGGGGTAGTACTGATTTACATTCCCACTAACAATGTGTGAATTCCCTCTTCTCCATATCCTTACCAGTATTTGTTATTTTTTGTCTTTTTGATAATAGCTACTTTAACTGGGATGAGATGATGTCTCATTGTGATTTTGATTTGTATTTCTCTGATGATTAACAATGTTGAGAATTTTTTCATATGCCTATTGGCCATTTGTATGTCTTCTTTTGAAAAAAGTCTATTTGCTTCCTTTGCCCATTTCTTAATTGCATTTTTTTTTTTTTTAACTATTGGGTTGTTTGAGTTCTTTGTATATTCTGGATGTTAATTTCTCATCAGTGCATAGTTTGCAATTTTTTTTTTCCATTCTGCAGATTGTCTTTTCCTCTGTTGATTGTTTCTTTTTCTGTGCAGAAGCTTTTTAGTTTGATATAATCTGATTTGATAACT
>NW_007902046.1:0-507 GCF_000696425.1 Galeopterus variegatus
GCCAGTGAGCCAACCGGACATCCCCATATGGGATCCGAACCCGGGGCCTTGGTGTCATGAGCACCGCACTCTCCCGAGTGAGCCACAAGCCGGCCCAGCCACGAGCCCTTAACACAGGAGCTTTTTATACAGTTTTTTGGACAGGCTTTCATAATAGGATGAGTTGTTAATTATCTGAGGCACCTTAAGATTTATGGTTAGGCTTAACAGGCTGGTACCCCGATAAGGAACAGCTCATTTCTCAATCATTTATCTTCCCAGGGGTCTGCCAGGTAGCCTCTAGATAAGGAGCTGGTTAGTTCCTGGGACCGGTTGGTTCCTGGAATTTTAGTGTGTCTGGGTCTGCCTGACCTCTTAAAAGCTGCTTTACTTAAAATGCCTTTAGTTATGTTTTCCCATTTTTAGCAAGCATTTGCAGAAGCAAATTGTGCAGGTTAAAGTTATACTTTCCTCTTACAATATGACCAGAGGGACAGGAAATCTAGCTGGAAATTTCTGCTTTAGCCT
>NW_007902047.1:0-507 GCF_000696425.1 Galeopterus variegatus
CCGCAAGTGGGGCTGGGCTGGGGGTGACTTACAGAGGTCGCGGATCTGGGGCGGTCTGGCGTGCTTCACTCCGCCTCTGTGGAGTCCTTTGCTGGGTTTCCTGGCCTTTGATGACTGGGCTGATCGCTCGTTCCCGCAGCCGGGCTTGGGCGCTCTCAGGAGTCCTCCTCTGTGTCGGCCCCAAAGCCTCGAACCTGCTGCCGCTTGTTTGTCGATGTAGGATTGTTGTTGAAAGAATTATTCGCCTTTTGTTGCTCTTGGAAATGCAATCAATACTCTGGTATCACAGCACATGGCTCACAGGATTGCGCTGTCTCCTGGCACGGCCACTCCAGACCCGTCGCCATCTTGGTCCCGTTCCGTCCTTCTTACTTTTTATTCCTAGTGATCACTTGGAGAATTTGGGGTTTTTCTCCCTGTAATTTTAGGCTCTGTTTCTAGAGACGTCCTGGTTCCTAAAAGGAAATAACTTTATCTGAGAGCACAGTAAGGGTCATGTTAAACTTT
>NW_007902048.1:0-507 GCF_000696425.1 Galeopterus variegatus
TCTGGTTGACTTGGCTGGTGCCAAAAGTCAGCTTCCAGTCATTTGGCCTTGATCATTTCTCGAAACTCTACAAGACTTGAAGAAAGAACTGTCAGCTTTGCAAGGTACTAATGAGAGTTTATAAGAGCGAATGGCATCTAGCTACTCTGAAAAGCAAGGAGCTGGGTTTGTCTGCAGAGAGAGAGAAGACCAGGTGCAGGTTTGAACAGAAACGAGGAGCTTTGGAATAACATCCTTTGGTTGGGACCCTCCACTAGGGACGGTCACTGAGCAGCACTGAGAGGGGAGGAGCCAGATCATGAAGTGGACTGACTGGGCACTGTTAGTCACACAAATGACAGTTTAGAAGTGGAGGGGGAAAAAGGGGGGGAGGGATGAGAAGCCAAAAGTGTATTAAGAAATGTACATTTCATGGGTACTCTCGAAATAGTTTTATTCTAGATTATACACAGTGTGAAATGCAGATCTGCCAGTTTACTTATTGAAATGGAAATGCCATTCCTGAGG
>NW_007902049.1:0-507 GCF_000696425.1 Galeopterus variegatus
AGATACAGTTCCTGCTGTTGGGTTGTTTGCACTATCCTAGGGGAGGCAAACATGGAAATAGATCATTTTAACCTGATTCTGGATAAGTGCTGAGGTTTGTATAGGGAGTGATGGGAGCTCAGGGGAGAGATTCCCAGTGCTGACTCCAGGTTCAGGGAAGGCTTCCTGGAGTAGGCAATGCCTAAGGTAAGTTAGGCCAAGGAAGGTGGGAAGCTTGTTCCAAGAAGAGTGAACCACATGGTCAGTCAGAGGCATGGAAGCCCTGCAGATGGTTTGGTTTTACTGAAGTGAAAAGCTTCAAGCAGGAAATGGGGGAGGAGAGGTGGGAGAACAGTAGGTGCTGGGTCACAGAGGGCTTTCTGTGTCATGCTAAGGCATCTGGGTATTAGGGAACCATTAAGCAATTTAAGCGGGGGAGTGACATGGTCAGTGTGATTTTATGGCCCTTCTATGATTTTAGAAAGGCCACTCACTCTGCTACAGAATGAATTTAAGGCACGGCAGTCC
>NW_007902050.1:0-507 GCF_000696425.1 Galeopterus variegatus
GATCATGATTGTTTTGTTTATCATTAATTCTTAAGGCCTTGCACTTTAGGGACTTAAATATTTATTGAATAAAGATAAAACAGTGAGGAGTTTTGATGATGTATTCTCTAAATATTTAGTGTCTAAAAGTGTCAGGAAGAATGTGACTTTCTGGAGATGGCAGTTTGGTGGACATATGAGAGATTTAGATCAGACTCTACGCTTAATTCTGTTGTTTATGGTAGGAGACAAAACAGTTACAAGCCTGTATGGATAATGTCAGTGAGTGACACAGAGGAGGCATGAGGCAGTAGGGCGTGATGGCCACTGGAGTGAACTGGGAAAAGCATGTCCATCTAAGGGGCAGTTGCTGTTCAGCTTCGGTCAATCATGGTTATGTGGGAATGTGGGGTAGGTGTTATCCAAGCTTCTGCTTTTTTCAGAAGCAGGAGATTCACATATTTTTGTTTAAATCTCTGAACATGAAAATGTTAGAAACTGATTTTATTCTTTTTAGAACAATAGTAG
>NW_007902051.1:0-507 GCF_000696425.1 Galeopterus variegatus
TATCATCACCATCATGAATAAATGAGTTAGTGAATACATATGAATGAATCCTGGGTGCTCTGCAGGCCAGGGGTGGTGTGGCTTTGTGTATATTTTATCTCAGTTGATGAACAGTAGCATTTTTAGGTAGATGGGGCAAATATAACATTAGACACAGACAAAAAGCAAGTTTGAGAATGTAACTACAAGCTGTAATAATTTCATCTGCCTTCCCTTTGTTTTTCTAGGTGAACAACAGCTGTAGGTCATGGGAGTTGATCAACTGATCATTGTATTGGTTTGCATTTTTAATTTTAAAATTAGATGAGTAAATATTTTTGACTTTGTTTACAGGTAGATAAATAAATTCTTACATTTAGTGAGAAGTTTTCCCTGTGCACAGTTTCGATGTGTATGAATTTCAGTCACCAAGGATTGGCTAAATAACACCAGTGCCCTAACAACACGGTTAAAATTTCAGATACCATGGTGTATTTACTGGGAATGATTGCATAAGGCACAGACATC
>NW_007902052.1:0-507 GCF_000696425.1 Galeopterus variegatus
TTTCTTCTTTACCCTATCTTCCAGTTGTTCCTGGATATTATCTGTCGTACTTTGGTCTAGATATTTCTAATATTATTGTGATGCTATTGTTATTAAGTTGTATACGCAGAGACTTCTCTTGTTATAGTATTTCATCACTTGTAAGTCAGAATATTTAAAATTTAAAGAGCATTTTATATTTTCAAAACTTTATTCGAACAGATATTTTTTAATTCTTTCCTTCCCGAATGGTTGCATGCAGTGTGAATTGTAAACTGAATTATAAGGCTAGCAGATTGAGATTGAAGAGAATTTTCTGAAAGTAATACATAGATTAAATTAATCAATAGGACTTTTATGGTGGAAAACTCTGTAAAAAAAAAAAACAAGACAAATCTACTGTCATTTGTGCAAACTTTTTAGATTCTGCAGCATCCTGAAATGGATCCTGGAACACAGTATATGCTCAAATAAAAATTGTTGACTGAACGAATAGAGAGAAGGATTCAGACCTCCTTCTATTCACAG
>NW_007902053.1:0-507 GCF_000696425.1 Galeopterus variegatus
CTTACTTCATAGTCCTGGAGAGTAGAGAGCTAATGGAAAGAGAATTTTGGTGGTCTGCAAATGGTACTCTCAAGCGTTCAGCAGATCACTTATCAGTGCATGTGTGTAAAGAAGCTGCAAGAGAATAGGAGAAAATCCACATGAAAGGACTAGAAGCAAAAGTGCTGGACACTCAGGCAGGCTGTAAAACTTCATAATTTAAAGGGCATCAGGTAGAGAACTCAGACAGATGTTTCCTGTGTAGCAGAAAAAAAAATAGCCCTAGACTTAATACTACTCTAGAACACTCCAGTAAATTGTGAAAGCAGACTTGAAAAAATCAAATGATTTATAATAAATTTAAGAATGTATCAGAAAAAATGAAATAAAAAAATATAAGAATACAAAAATAGCCAGCACCTAAAAAGGTAACATATTTATTTATGATATCAGTATATAAAGAAGGAAAAAAATATACAATGCATAATGAAGAGATGGCTCAACCAATTAAAGCAAACCCAGAATTAA
>NW_007902054.1:0-507 GCF_000696425.1 Galeopterus variegatus
ACCTGAATTTTTATTGACTTAAACAGGAGTAAAATTTAAAGGGTAGCACAAGCCTTTGATCATGACCTCACAGCTTAACAATGTTACCATAGACCAAATTCATTCTGACACTTCATCTTGCTTTTCATGGATTTTCCCTTATTCTCAAGCTCTATAAAAGGTCACTCCCCAAAGCTCTAGACACACCCCTAATTTGAATCAAAATGGCTATGATAATGCCAAACTTGATCTCTTCATGTCCCAAAATCTTATCCCAGGGGGCAAAAACATCCATTTTAGTAACCTCCTTGAAAAAAAGTGGAAGTTATCTCTTTCCTAGAGTCCCTGTAAAGTTCTTGCTTCTCATTGCCCTGGTTGGGTTGTAAGTCCATTTCTCGGGGTAAAAAATCACTTTGGCCAGACCAGGCATTTTGCATTGGCTGAAGTCAATAATAATCCACACCCAGTGTTATGGGTAGGTTCAACCTACCAAAAACCATACTAATTTTTAAAAATTAAAAAAAAAAA
>NW_007902055.1:0-507 GCF_000696425.1 Galeopterus variegatus
AGTACAATTTAGTACAATCGTGCGTGTGTCTGTGAGTGACAGAGATTGAGACTGAGATTGAAAAGGAGAGATAAGGAGAGATCAGAGAGGCACCATCGCCAGAGGGGTTCCCTGCCACATGTCTTGCAAAGTTAGCCTGCCCAGAGATCAGAGATTTCTGTATTCTTACTGACCTCCCTAGACATCCCACAGTATCTGACAGGGTTCAGGGTAACTCCTACAGCATTCCGTGTATTCAGACCTATTTCTTCTGATGAGGCCACCTACTGGAGAGCTCTTTTCCCTGAGATTCTATCAGAGATCTGTAGGTCAGGAATCCTCCCTTTTGTCCTTTACTCCTCATTCACATCTTCAATGACCTTGGCAGCCCTTCTACACCGACATTGTGTTTGAGTTGTAATTTTTTCTCTTTTTTATTTCTTTCATAGTGTTCATTGTTTGCAGAAAGGACAGGTGAAGGGAAAATAGACATATTCTTTATTATCTCAAGGGTATGATATCTCTTCT
>NW_007902056.1:0-507 GCF_000696425.1 Galeopterus variegatus
TAGATTTAAGGCAGGACCCAGGCTGCAGGACCACATGCTCTGAGATCAGCACCACATTCCCCTTCTGTTTTCGTTCATGTGTTCACTCTCAGAACTCTATCATGAAACTAGAAGAAGCCCAAAACAGAGTTCGGTGCCTCGGACTTGTAAATTCGAACTCTGAGCCTCAGTCATCCAGGAAACCTGTGGAATTATTAGTGGACATTTCCCTAGATGGTACCTTGAGAACAGGGCGATTTCTTTCTTTACTTCGGAATAAAGTACAGCAGAGCTTTGGGTCCTTGCACCTCTGCTGCAGAACTTTGCAAATTGATGGAAGGCTTGCCCATGAACACATTCTACACCTTCTTGATATGGTATGCATTGGTCACCTTAGAGTGGATTTGATTTATCTAAGTCGAGTCACCACCCTTATGGCTCAGATGACCCACCTCCACAGCCTTAGCTTGTCTCACATCCCTTTTACATCTTGTATGAGGAGAAGCTTTGGGACTTTTCTCACCCATC
>NW_007902057.1:0-507 GCF_000696425.1 Galeopterus variegatus
AGTGTGGTTGGGCCCCGAAACTCCTTTAAGACCGAGAAAGTGGCTCCTGTGTCCAGGAGGAGGGAGACGGGTCGGCCATCCACAACAATAGTTACCCTGGGCTCGCTTTTTGTGATGGTCATCGTCGGGAAGGACCCAGGGCCCCGTCAGTCTTCTTCCTCTTCAGCCAGTCCCACCAGAGGTGTTTCAGGAGCCCAGGATGGCTGGGGCCCGTTAGGCCAGTCTCCCCTTCAGGTGAGTGGACAGTCTGAGCCCCAATGTCCCATTTCGTGGCACTTAGGACTCAGCTTGGTGGGCTTTCTGGGTGATGGGCAGTTCTTTGACCAATGACCTTCTTTGTCACACTTGAAGCAAGCGCCGGGGGGGGAGTTTTGGAGGCGGAGGGCCCGGAAGGGCGCCTAGAAGCCTGAGTAATCACTTTGGCCAGCATTTGGAGGTTGGCCAGGTCAGCCTTTTGTTTGCGCCATTCCTTTTCCAGTTCTCATTCCTCCTCCCTATTATGAAAGA
>NW_007902058.1:0-507 GCF_000696425.1 Galeopterus variegatus
TTCTATGACCATTTACCAAATCTGGGACCTGTTCTTTCAACTTACATTAGAATAATAATATTAAAAAAGCATTTCCAAAGGATATTCACGATATAATAAATAAAAAACAGGTTCAAACAGGTTCAGACCCCAGTTTTAGTGAAAAAATATGTGCATACGTATAGAAAAAGGTGTGAAAGAAAATTGCTATTAGGGCTACCGCTCAGTGTGGTGTGGATGAAGGGAAACTGCACCTTTCTATTGCTTGTATACTTTACAATATGTATATTTCTTTACTATCAGAGACAATAATGATGGTCTAATTTCCTTTTTTAATATTTCCATATTTCCTTTTCATTCAAGACTCACTCATTCATTCAATAAATGTTTATTGAGCATCTGCTACATTGCTGACATGGTGTGTCTTCTTAAACTCTTGATTTGGTGGGAAGCCTTACAAGAAAACACTGTGGTGTGAGAGGATGTATAATACAAAATTTTACGGGGCCATCCATCTGCCAGGAGAGT
>NW_007902059.1:0-507 GCF_000696425.1 Galeopterus variegatus
CTGCGCTGCCTAGGGATGCTGCTTCCTGCATCCCATCCACTCAGGCTGGAGCAGCCTTACCACAAGCAGCCCCAAGTGTGGTTCATGCAGGAGCTCTGAAGAGCACAGGCCAGAAACCTTGGTGGCATCCACATGGTGTGAAGTCTGCAGGTCGACACAAGAGCAGTGGAGGAGTGGCAGCCTCCACCCAGATTTCAGGGCATGTATGGAAAAGCCTGGGGACCCAGGCATAGACCTGCCACAGGGCCAGAGCCACCACAGAGGGCATCCACTAGAGCAACACCGAGAAGAAATGTGGGGTCAGAGTCCCCGCAGAGAGCCACCCCAGGGCAATGTCTAGTAGCGCCAAGGCAGCAGGGTTGCCTCCAGGACCCCAGAACCATGGGGCCATTGGCAACGTGCAACGCAGGCCTGGAAAAGCCACAGGCACCAGTGCAGCCCGAGTTTTTGGCAGTCCTCCACTGTGCCCAAGAAGCAGAACTTGCAGTCAAAGGAGATTATTTTGGA
>NW_007902060.1:0-507 GCF_000696425.1 Galeopterus variegatus
GTGGATTGTGTCTTCAGTGAATTTCAATGAGATGGGAGGGAAAGCTGGGTTTCTTTCAACAGGGGGATTGTGCAACAACTGGACACCTAAGTAGAGACATCTCATGTAGTTAAAGATTTGGTCTTGAAGTTCAAATGAGAGGTCAGGGTCAAATTTGGGATTTATACGGAGACCTAACAGTGAAGCTTGAGGCTTCTGCTATGCACACACAGGAGGGATAAACAGATCTGCAAGGGACCGAGTCTCATAAAAGAGAAGCACAGAAAGAAAGAGAAGACATAAAAGGTAGAAATATCAAGAACTATGTAGTTTACCACGGCAGAAGTCAGAGGAAAATATCCCAAGAACAAGGAAGGAGTCAAATAATGCAAGAGTTTTAAAGAACTCAAAAACTGACCGCGTTCAGTCTCCTACACTGAAGAGCATGCATTTAAGCAGCTCTGGCACATGTCCTTCTGGCCTCTGGTGAACATTTCCTGTTATGGAAAGCTTGAAGGTAGTCCACTC
>NW_007902061.1:0-507 GCF_000696425.1 Galeopterus variegatus
TATTTATTTTATTTTTTACTGAAACATAGTGATTGTACACATTTATGGGGTACAGTTATTTTCAATACATGTGTACGCTGTGTGATGATCTAATCAGGCTAATTAGCATATTCAGCATTGCATAAACTAAGCATTACTTTATGATGTGGACATTTGATTTCTCTTTTAGTCGTTTGATAACATGCAGTGAATCACTGTTAATTATAGATTCCTGGGTTAACTGCATACCACTAGAACTTACTTTTCCCATCTAGCTGTAATTTTGTGTCCATTAACCAGCCTCTCACAGTCCTCCTTCCATCCTCCCCTTTCCCATCTCTAGTAATCACATTTCTTCTCTCTCCTTTTAACAGTTCAATTTTTCTTTCTTTGTTTGTCTTTTAGCTCCCTCATATGGGTGAGAACATGCAGTATTTCTCTTTCTGTGCCTGGATTATTTCACTTAATTTCCTCCAGGCTCATCCATACTGCTGTGAACGGCAGAATTTCTTTTTTTTTTTTTTTATG
>NW_007902062.1:0-507 GCF_000696425.1 Galeopterus variegatus
AGCAAAGCAACAAGAATTCTGCTAAAATTGAAGCAAGAACATCAAATTTATGGTGAAGCTTGGGTGGAAGAATGGTGAAATCATTGATGCTTTATGAAAAGTTGATGAGGACAATGCCCCAAAGAAATCAGCAGTTTACTAATGGATAACTCATTTTAAGAAGGAATGAAAAAAAAGAAGGGATAAGACAACATTGAAGATGAAGCCTGCAGTGGCAGACCATCCACATCAATTTCTGAGGGAAAAATTAATCTTGCACATGCCCTAATTGAAGAGGACTGGCAATTAACAGCATAAACAACAGCCAACACCACAGACATCTCAATTGGTTCAGCTTACACAATTCTGACTGAAAAACTACAGTTGAGCAAACTTTCCACTTGATGGGTGCCAAAACTATTGTGCCCAGATCAGCCCCAGACAAGAGCAGAGCTTTCAATGGAAATCTTATACAAATGGGATCAAGATTCTGAAGAATTTCTTCAAAAAATTGTAACAGGAGATGAA
>NW_007902063.1:0-507 GCF_000696425.1 Galeopterus variegatus
CTATCTGCAATTGTTTGAGGAACCTCCATACCATTTTCCATAGAGGTTGCACCATTTTGCAGTCCCACCAGCCATGTATGAGAGTTCCTTTTTCTATGCAACCTCACCAGCATTTATCATTCACAGTCTTTTGGATATTAGCCATCCTAACTGGGCCAAGATGGTATCTCAGTGTGGTTTTGCTTTGCATTTCCTGAATGCTGAGTGATGTTGAGCATTTTTTCATATGTCTGTTGGCCATTCGTATATCTTCCTTTGAAAAATGCCTATTTAGCTCTTTTGCCCATTTTTTAATTGCGGTGCTTCTTTTTTTCTTGTAAGGTTGTTTCAGTTCCTTGTATATTCTGGATATTTAACCTTTGTCCGATGTATATTTTGCAAATATTTTCTCCCACTCTGTTGGTTGCCTTTTAACTCTATTGATTGTTTCTTTTGCTATGCAGAAACTTTTTAGTTTGATACAATCCCATTTGTTTATTTTTCCTTTGGTTGCCTATGCTTTTGGGG
>NW_007902064.1:0-507 GCF_000696425.1 Galeopterus variegatus
CGCCTCAAATCTCCGGTGCTTCCGAACTTTCCATTGCGCAGTGGTTTTGGCTCACTAGGGCTTCTGTCCGGCCCCATTGTGCTCCGCACGTCCCTCCCCAGACCCATTCCTCTGCTTCACGCCATCGCCACGTCTGGAGCTGTCTCACCAAATTAAGTATGGCTCACTGGAGCTTCCGTCCTTTTCCCATCGTGCCATGGCCGCTGCTTGACGACGGCTCGGCCTAGTAGGAGAGAAGGTGTGGACTGGGCGGGTTGGGCTGGCCCTCTTCGGAGAGAGGCGGAGCCTGGGGAGCGGGCCCACCGATCACCTCAGGGCTCCACGAGGAGAGGTGTTATCCCGCTCGGCTACGGCAACTTAGCGGTTTGGAATCCGTTTTGGTCCCGCGGGACTGTGGTTCTTCGAGGCCGAATTCGCCCACTTTTTTTCTTTGCCGGAACGAAGCGGGGCATCTTTTTCCAACTCTACCGGATGTCCATCTTTAATCTTTTCCTTCTCACAACTTTG
>NW_007902065.1:0-507 GCF_000696425.1 Galeopterus variegatus
ATATATATATATATATAATCAACTATCTCAGAGCTATTGTCTATAGTTAATTAGAACCCACTTCTCTTTGCTAAGCAAGTCCTTGACTCAGTTCCTTCTAAATTATCCATGGTGAAAAAGTATTGGATCTAAAACTGAGATTCTATGACCAAATTTTAACTTTAAGACTATTCTCAGAATATGGTGATTGCAGATCCAAAAATTGAAGTATTCTATTGATTTTGTTTTTTAAATTAAATGTATTTGTTTTTGTTAATATAAACTTAGAAGGGGTCATAACTTTTTTTAAACATGTGGCAGAACCAATGCTATACATTCATCCAATTATTTCATTTCCTTACAAACACCCTTGCATCCAGGGGCAGTCACATGAGCCATTATCAACCATATATGTGGGATGGGTCAATTGCAGCCTGAGGCAGTAAAGAGCAGTTGTGCCTTCTGTGTGTTCTTGGTTTTCCATCCACTCTGTTGGAATAGACTTCAAGATAAAGTTTCAAGATTGAA
>NW_007902066.1:0-507 GCF_000696425.1 Galeopterus variegatus
AAAAAAAAAAGATGCAAAATACGAGCCTAGATTTTTAACTATTAGTTTCAAAGTACATAAGATTACATTTCAATATGTACAGTCAGAACAAACATAATAGAAAAAAAGAATCATGAAAATTGTACAGTTTGTTCATTTAAAGTGTAGTGTAAGCGATTAACAGCATTGTTTTACATTCGTAACTTTTTATCGTTCCACAGTGGTAATTTAACAAAAAGTTATGCATGAAATAGCAATTCCGTATATTAAAAGGAACTTTGAACAAACACCATATATGTCAATAAAGTTTTTAAAGTAAAAAATGAGCTGTTTCTGGTTTGTTATGCTCTAGTTGCATTAAAGACAGCACTCCTTGCACAACTTGCAGAGGATAGTGTGAAACCTCTTTTAAGCTGTTACTCTGTTTTAACACTGTAGTAGAGAAATCAGTTCTCACATAGCTACATTGATGGGAATGGAAGAGATTCTAAAGTTGTTTCAGCAAGCTAAGGATATTCATTTTTAACT
>NW_007902067.1:0-507 GCF_000696425.1 Galeopterus variegatus
CCTTTCCATGCAAAACACGTGACACAAAGAAGAGATGAGAAAAGAAAAGAAAGGAAGAAGAAACAGCACAAGCGTCATCTATATAAAATCTAGTAAAACTGAGTCTGCAGTAAGAAAATAAGTGTATTCCCAAAAGGTGGTTCTTTTTATGTCTAGCAAAATGGTGACACAATGGAGGTGCTATTATTGTTGTCTTCAGTGCTGAGTTTTATTTATGCTATGATGGTATATTTTATGTATTTTAGTCTGTGCATATACACATATACACACTTTTATAAACATGGTGAAACTTTAAAAATACATTAAGAAGATGATGAAACTAGGGCTGTGGACACAAGTATGTTGATAATAAAAATGCTTGACTAATGAGTATTTAAACTCAATAGAAGCTCTTATTTTCAAGGATTATAGTAAGGACATGTCATCTAGATATTAAGCCATATGTAACAAAAGCCTGTCAGTAAAACATAAAAGTCTATGAAATGCTCCACTCTTGACTCATATACA
>NW_007902068.1:0-507 GCF_000696425.1 Galeopterus variegatus
ACACTTAGGAAAACTACATTATAATTCCAAGTACATCATAGATTCACTGATCTCAGATAATTGAGAGTCACAGCTAAATACATTTTAGAGGTCATTTAGTTCAAACCCTCAAAGGAGAGGATCTGAAACCCAGAGTAGTTAGTTGCCATATCTCCTGATCCTTGTCCCTGTATTCTTCTACCTCTAGAGTCTAAGAATCTATGAAGAAAATTTTTAAAAATAAAGTGGAAATGCTACAACTAATTAAACTGTGGAATATACCTCATGTCTCAATTACAATGAATGAATCTATAAAGTACAGTATGATTGTTAAGATTATACAGTTAGTGGTAGCTTTTAAATTTTGAAATATGGATGCAAATCCATTTTGTAAAGTTTTCTTCAGTGAGACCAATTATAAAAATCATTACATTTTCACCCATACCCCTTTATTACATATTCAACTGATGTTTTGGTCCTAATGTAGCTTTTTAGTATTAATAAATAAGCAGGTTGAATTGAGGGAAT
>NW_007902069.1:0-507 GCF_000696425.1 Galeopterus variegatus
CTGGCCAATGGGAATGGGGTCAGAGCTTTCCAGATGTAAGAAAAACATGAGCCAGCTCTACAGATGGAGAACTCAGGAAATGCAAGGTGGGAACAGATTGAGAAGAGTCTGGAATGCGAAGAGAAGGGAGAGTTGGGATCTCTTCCGGAAGCAGTGGGGAGAAGCTAAAGATGTCTGGTCAGGGGGTCAGAGCCCCATGTTTAGGAAGCCTGCTTTAGTGAAGCGTGGAGGATGGTTTGGAGGGGGCACTAAACAGAGGAATTGCCCCGAGGTTGTGGGGTTTTTGTTTTTTTTTTTTTTGTGACCGGTAAGGGGATCGTAACCCTGGGCTTGGTGTCGTGTCGTCCGCACCGCGCTCAGCCAGTGAGCGCACCAGCCTTCCCTATATAGGATCCGAACCCGCGGTGGTAGTGACGCTGCGCTCCCAGTGCCGCACTCTTCCTGAGTGAGCCACGGGGTCAGCCTTGTTTTTTTTTTTTTTTTTTTTTTTTTTTTTTTTTTTTTTTT
>NW_007902070.1:0-507 GCF_000696425.1 Galeopterus variegatus
ATACAATGTGCCCAAGTTCTGTCATGCTATTGGGTGAGGTCTAAAATATGAAGGTTGAACAGGGCTTTTTAGGGGAAATGAAACAGATCACATTTTTTTTTTTTTTTGTCTTTTTTGTGACCGGTAAGGAGATCGCAACCCTTGGTGTGATGTCGTCCGCACTGCGCTCAACCAGTGAGCTCACCAGCCATTCCTATATAGGATCAGAACCCACGGCGGGAGCGTCACTGCGCTCCCAGCGCTGCACTCTCCCGAGTGCGCCACGGGCTCAGCCCCAGATCACATTTTATAGTTTTATTCTACCTTCTTTTTTTTTACTTAGTATGATATCACTAACATTTTTCCAAATCATAAGATTATTTTAAAATACCCTTTACATAGCTGAACAACATTCTTAGAGTTAAATTTTCTTGATTTTTTTATTATAAATAGTATCTATGCAAATATAGATCAACTTCTTCATGATTTCCTTTTTAGAAGTGGAATTGACAAATACAGGAATATAAA
>NW_007902071.1:0-507 GCF_000696425.1 Galeopterus variegatus
ATGGTCTAAAGGTGGTCATGGGTGTGGTTATGAGGACTTTAAAAGGACAGTGCATAGGGCCAGCCTGGTGGCGCACTGGAGAGTGTGCCACTTGGGAGCATGGCGGCGCTCCTGCCAAGGGTTCGGATCCCATGTGGAGACTGGTTCCCACTCACTGGCTCAGCGCAGTGCAGGCGCAACACCGAGGGTTGCGATCCCATTGCCGGTCAGTAAAAAAGACAAAAAGGAAAAAAAAAAAGAACAGTGCATAAAGTGCACTCTCTTTCTCTCTCTCCCTAACTTTCCATGCTTCTGCTATCCTGTGGGTGACATCCTACTTTGCTGTGAAAAGACACTACCCACCAACATGGCTGTACAAATCCATTTGTGCTGCTATAACAAAATACCTGAAACTGGATCATTTATAAAAAAAAAATGACTCTTATTGCTTACAGTTTCTGAGGATAGGAAATCCAAAGTCCCTCTGGTGGTGGCAACAGTGACCCAGGGGTCTCACATTGCACTGAT
>NW_007902072.1:0-507 GCF_000696425.1 Galeopterus variegatus
GGGACCCTATTTCAAAGTGTGAGTCTGGGGAACACCGCCCTTTTTCACTGGCAACAAACATTATGTATGGAGACCACAGCATTTGCCAATGAGAAAGTCTTTGGTAATTATTAGTCTCCCACTTAAGGAGCAGATTTTGGGCCCTACTGTGAGCACAACACTATGTAGAGCACATGGAAAAAATGATGAGCACGATTCTGCAATCTCAGGGAGCTTATAGTCGAATTTGAACTTGGTGACAGCCAGCATTTCAACAGCACATGTGGTCTCATTCAGACTGAAGATCCAGGTGCTGGTGATGTCACAATAGGGGGTAATAAGAATAATTCCTACCATGAGCATTTTGTAATTTTCCCATTGCTTTTACATATGCCATTTCATTTTATTTTAACTACAGCTGTGTGAGTCGGAAGCACCGGGGTTACCAGGCGGGGAAATGGAGTGATTTTGTCCATGATCACACCATCAGCAAGCTGCCAAGTTGAAGATGCACATCTTCCTCAGAAT
>NW_007902073.1:0-507 GCF_000696425.1 Galeopterus variegatus
AACTCAGGATGCCTCTTCCTGGCCTCCTAGAAGGACTGCCCCAGCAGGCCTGCAATGCGCTTCCTGCCTGGAGACACCCTGCAGGCCCCGGTGCCACATCCCACAGCCTCGTGCTCTGGAAATGGCAAACCCGATGCCACAGGAAGGCTGGTACTGACTGCCTCCTCTCACCGTTGAAGGAAGCTCATGTTTAGAGGCCTGGGGGCTTCTCTCTGGGACAAGAGGCTTCCAGTACAGAACTGGGACTGAAACCACATCCTTGGATTCACATCCGACACTCTCTCTGCCACAATGGAAATATCAGATGGAAATCTTTTTTATTAAAAAATAGACAAATATAAGTGTATGACATAAAACAGATATTAGACACCCCCTAAAAGTTCTTGAATCCTTATTTCTTCATGTTTTAACTATCAAGTCTTCTTCTAACTTGTGTTTTTTAATATATATGACACTGTGTAAATATATGCATGTTCTCTTTATTACATTACATTAAATTGTCTTCAC
>NW_007902074.1:0-507 GCF_000696425.1 Galeopterus variegatus
TCGCCCCAGTGTCTGCACCAACGGCCACCCAGGCCTGCCATGGCCCACCCTCCTCACCAGCCGAAGAGCGCTCCGTCACACCAATGTGCTCGTGCCACTTCCTTGTCTCAGACACGTCAGTGGCTTCGCATTTGGGATAATGTCAAAGGTCTTCAGTGTGACCCAATGGACATGCCTGGTCCAGCCCTGACTATTCTCTCTTACTTTACCACATTCGTCCTTACCCTCTGATCTAAAACGGATTCCCTTGTGATTACCCGGGCTCTTGCGTGGCTTCGGATGTCTTTGTGTAGTATCCCAGGGCCCCGCACTCCCGCCTGAGGAGCCCTGGCTTGGGAGCCTCCTGCACTCACCTGCCCTTCACCACGCCCAGCCTTGGCCTTCCCTCCAGCCACACTGGGCTCCCTCCAGTAAGTGTTCTCTGCCTCCAGGCCTTTCCGCTCTCAGCTCCTCCTGCCTGGGAAGCTCTTGTCTCCCTCTTTGATTATCTCACTCCCATTCCTGTTC
>NW_007902075.1:0-507 GCF_000696425.1 Galeopterus variegatus
TTTTCTAAATCAGGTATTTCAGAGTTTTCAATTAGAAACTTCCATGTAAAGTGACATCTCAGTTGAGCCAGGCTATCCTTGACCCGATGATCTTCAGCATTCTTACTGTAGAAATAAACAAGAAGTTATTTTCATGATTTTCTGATGGAAATGAAATGACATCTAATGAACATATAGGTATAATCATTGTCAAATAAAACAAATCTAGACTTAGCTAAAGAAAGGCTTTATAGAAAAGATTACTAAATAATATTCACTGCATACAGAGAAATTGTTCTTTAGATGTGAAGGAGGAGACAAAGAAAAGTTGAAGGAATTTGTTGCCATTAGACTTGCCTCTAAAGAAATTTTTAAAAATGTTTTTTCAGGAGACAGGAAAATGATATAGTTCAGAATCTCAGTTCTACTTAAATAAAGAAAGCATGTTGGAGAAGGAAAACATGAAAGCAAAATAAAATCCTTTACTCAGATAACAGTGTTCAAAATAATAAGTGCAATAATGTGTAT
>NW_007902076.1:0-507 GCF_000696425.1 Galeopterus variegatus
TCAGAAAAGAGGGAATTGAAATGTAACCCTGGTTACATAGGCACAGATGAGACCATGTGAAGCTTACTACTTACTATTGATTTAGTTGATAAACCTCAGTAACATCCCAGGCTAACATCTCAAACATCTTGCTGAGACAACTAGAATATCATTCTCTAGAGCTATCGTAACAGAGCTTACAACCATGCCCTGACCAGATCCACAAGAGAGGAACAACATGATGTCCCACCAAGCAAGAGGGACTTGAAAAACACCTCAAGCTTTCCACAGATCTGCCCATAAATTGCATAATATAAGTTTATACAAGTTCAAGTCTTCCAGCTCTCACAATTTAACTGCCTATGAAAATCAGAACTTTAAGAGGAAGACACCAGAATTAAAATCTCGACCATAGATTATCCACCATATCCAGTAAAAAATGGGAAATTACAAAACATGAAAAGGAACATGAAAAATGTCACTCATTAAATGAAAAATAAATTAGTCATTGTAAGGTAAATCAGATAC
>NW_007902077.1:0-507 GCF_000696425.1 Galeopterus variegatus
CTCCCTTTTCTGAATATTCAGAGCCATAGTTGGCAGCTGTCTCAATTAGTGACAGGGATTGTAGCTGGCTTCTGCTCTCTCTCTGTTTCACATATTCCTTTAGTTGCCAGCTGCAGTTTTGAAAATTATGGGAAGAGAGGAGAGAATAACAGTAAGGTGACAGCACTTCTGACTCGACTGGGTATATTTCATGCTCTTTGGACCTGGGATGTGGTTAAAACTGATTTTTCTCTCATGGGCATTTTTTGTTTGCTTGCTTTCTATTCTTTAGAGATTTGGGGCATTTTTTTTTCTATTCTTTAGAGACGTTTGGCATTTTTTTTTTTCTATTCTTTAGAGACGTTTGTTTCTGGAAACCTTCCACCTGTAACTTGCATGTTATGTATGAAACATTCCATTTCCCAAGTCCTTGATTCACTCATGGCCCATATCACATGGCCTCATGCTATTGAAGTCTTTCCTAAATTACTCACACCCATTTCACAGAATATATCCACACATCTCTTT
>NW_007902078.1:0-507 GCF_000696425.1 Galeopterus variegatus
ATGGGTAGTTGACTACATGTCAATTATACCTTAATATAACTGTTAAAAAATAATTTTGTCTCGGGTCGGCCCGGTGGCGCACTGGATGGTGCGCCGCTTGGGAAGCGTGGTGGCGCTCCCGTCCGAGGGTTCGGATCCCACATACAGACCAGCTCCCGCTCACTGGCTGAGCGAGGCGCGGGAGCAACGCCGAGGCTTGCGATCCCGTTGCCGGTCCCGGTCCGGTGCGGGGGCAACACTGAGGGTTGCGATCCGGTGCCGGACATGGAAAAAAGACAAAAAAATAAAAATAAAAAAAAAAAAATAATTTTGTCTAAGCCCATTCACGTCTCTGTGAATGGTAGTATTTCTTTCTTTTTTATGGTAGAGTAGTATTCCATGGTGTAGATATATCACATTTTCCTTTTCCAAATTATATTAAGTGAAATAAGCCAGGCACAGAAAGGGAAATATCATATGTTCTCAATTATTTGTGGGAGCTAAAAATAAATAAATATGCAAACAAAT
>NW_007902079.1:0-507 GCF_000696425.1 Galeopterus variegatus
ACACTGAGGGTTGCGATCCGTTGCCGGACATGGAAAAAGACAAAAAGGAAAAAAAAATAATTGATAATAGTAATTTATATTTTTGCCACCTTAAATGTCTCTAGTATAAAACAAGGAATCTATCAGTTGATTAATCTTGAGCTCTGTGCAGGATTTTCCAATTTGTAACATTCTTTCTTATCTGTGACCTCATCTGATCATCTAAACACCCCATGAAGGAGGTATTGTTAAATCCATTTAGTTAATAAGAAAACTGAGGTCTGGAGAGGAGCAGGACTTTCCCTAAAGCCATAGGTGAGTCAGTGGCAGAGCGGGGGTTGGGTCCTAAGTCAACTGACTCCATGTTCAGTTCTTGGTCTGGATATGATGTCGGCAGGCCCTCCTGCCACCTGGGTGTTTGTCCATCCAGTGGCAGCTACTGCTCAGACCCAGGCCCAAGCTGACCAGATGCCCAGTGGCAGGTGCCCCCATCAGGGACTGGGTCCCCCACGGCCCTCCCCTCTTGGC
>NW_007902080.1:0-507 GCF_000696425.1 Galeopterus variegatus
ATTGGTGGGGCCAACCCATTCCACTGACAGAGTAATTGATAAAACCAGATTTCCCACTGCTATCGGCACAAAGAAGAAAGGTACCAACTAGATTCAAATCAGAGAAACAAAGCATAGCCAGTAGCCCTCCAGGATGCACCTGCACAGTACTGGTTATAATCCAACCAAACAGCAGAAGAGGGCTCAGACATTCAAAGAAAGGTAAAGAGAATTTTAGTGGCTTCTGGACCTCCGGTCTCTTTGGAGGAGTGGGAATGAATTCCCACCATTCTCATGTATTCCCTGTCAAGGGGAACCTGTTCAAGCAAGGTCTTCACAATGTAGGACTGGTCTTCCCACCTCTGCTAGTTACCCATCAGGGCAAGCAGGGGTATGCTTCTCACAGGTTGAGAGGAGTTCAAGTTGTAGTTGTCTGGCAGTCATTTTAAAGAGGAAGAACAGGGGAATAAAGGAGAGTAAAAGAGAATAAAGCATTGCCTTGTCAGAATTTAGGTTGTGGACTCCAGG
>NW_007902081.1:0-507 GCF_000696425.1 Galeopterus variegatus
TCCAGATTGGAAAAGAGGAAGTCAAACTGTACCTGTTTGCAGGTGATATGATTCTACGTATCGAATAGCCTAAATCCTCTACAAAAAAATTCTTAGAGTTGATGAGTGATTTCAGCAAAGTTTCAGGATACAAAATCAACACACAAAATTCAGTAGCATTTCTATACTCCAACAGTGAACATGCAGAAAAAGAAATCAAGAAAGCTAGCCCATTTACAACGGCCACATTAAAATAAAAATAAAATAAAAATAAAATACTTAGGAATAACATTAACCAAAGATGTGAAAAATCTCTATGAGGAGAACTACAAACCACTGTTGAGAGAAATTAAAGAGGACACCAGAAGATGGAAAGATATCCCATGCTCTAGGATCAGAAGAATTAATATTGTGAAAATATCCATATTACCTAAAGTGATCTACAGATTCAATGCAATCCCCATCAAAATGCCAATGACATTTTTCTCAGAAATGGAAAAAAATCCAGACATTTATATAGAATAACAA
>NW_007902082.1:0-507 GCF_000696425.1 Galeopterus variegatus
GGCTAATATGCAGATAATATAAGGAACTCAAAGAACTTAATAGCAAGAAAAGCCAAATAACCTGATTAAAAAAATGGGTAAAGGACCTGAACAGACATTTCTCAAAAGAAGACATACAAATGGATAACAGGCACCTGAAAAAAAGGCTCAACATCACTAATGATCAGGGAAATGCAAACCAGAACCACAATGAGATACCATCTCACTCTAGTTATATTGTCTATAATCAACAATACAAAAATAAATGCTGGTGAGGATGTGGAGAAAAAGCAACTCTCCTGCACTGCTGGTGGGAATATAAATCAGTACAGCTATTATGGAGAAAAGATTGGAGTTTCCTCAGAGAACTAAAAATAAGCCTTCCTTATGACTCAGCTTTCTCACTATTGGGTCTATACCCAAAGAAAATGAAATCAATGCATCAAAACAAAACAAAACAAACCTGTACTCCCATGTTCATTGCAGCACTATTCACAATAGCCAAGAGATGGAATCAACCTAAATGCC
>NW_007902083.1:0-507 GCF_000696425.1 Galeopterus variegatus
CACTGAGACACCACTCCAACTTCAACCAGACTAAGTCTCTCTTTTATATTATGGAATTCCAAACAAAATTTCATTTTGAACAAGTTCTGGTGTTACATAGATTGGAAGTCACTGTATTATGGCATTATTTAACTCACACTAACACAACGTGTTTTTTTTTTTTTTCCCCCTCCACCATTTCTGCAAAATGTGCCGCTTCCATACATGTTTACCACTACAGCAAGAGTTGTTTAGACCGTGGATCTAAGGTGAGGAAATGGGGACACCGAGGAGACACAGCGTTATTCCACTTCTTTGGATTTTAGCTGTTTTGATGGCTGTGGAGGGAAGGGTTAGCTGCTTTCTCTTTGTCCCTATCTTTTTAGAACTAAAGATCAAGATCTTCGTGATTCAAAATGTGCTAGACAACTGAAGTAAAAGTCAAAATATCTAGTTTACTTGTTGATTTATTGGCTGTCCTTTGTTTTTTGTCATTGGGTGAACAGAGAGGGCCATCAGGATGTTGTA
>NW_007902084.1:0-507 GCF_000696425.1 Galeopterus variegatus
TCACTGGCCAAACTGGACCAGTCAACATCCCAGGTAGGTTTTTATGATGGTTTCACAGCCTTGAAAACCTCTCTTCCTTTGTTTGGTATACTTTTCCTCTCCTTAAAGATGTAGGGCCGAGCCCGTGGCGCACTCGGGAGAGTGCGGCGCTGGGAGCGCAGTAGCGCTCCCGCTGCGGGTTCGGATCCTATGTAGGGATGGCTGGTGCACTCACTGGATGAGCGCGGTGTGGCCAGTCTCAAAAAAGGACAAAAAAATAAAAAGACGTAGCTCAAATGTGCCCCCTGGGGAAAGATTTCCCTACAACCCAGACAAAATTGTTCCCCTTCGACTTCTGTAGCTTTTTTATACCACTTGCTTATTAAATAAGTGACAGTCTAAAATGGAATCATTCTCATCCCCATTTTATAGCTGAAGAAACTGTTTTAAGAGTATTGATTTGTCCAGAGCCCCAGGCAGTGGATAGCAGAGTGAGATTTGATCCCTGATCTGTCTGGCCCTAAAGCC
>NW_007902085.1:0-507 GCF_000696425.1 Galeopterus variegatus
CCCAGAGTAGGAAGTAATTCTGATGTTTCCTGGTTAATCTTCTGTCTAGATGATCTGTCTTTTGCTGAAAGTGGGCTGTCAAAGTCCTAAATAATTATTGTGTTGAAATCTATTTTTTCCTTTAGGTCTAATAATAATTGCTTTATATAACTCTGAGTTTATAGATATTATAAATTAAAATATTATAAATTATTATAGATATTATTATTATAGATAATAATCACTTTATACAACTCTGAGTGCTCCAGAGTTGGGTGTGTGGTGTGTATTTAGAATTGTTATAGCCTCTTGTTGAATTGATCTGTTTATCATCGTGTAATGACCTTTCTTGTCTTTTTATACCTTCCTTAGCTTGAAGTCTGTTTTATCTGATATAAGTATAGCTACCTTTGCTCTTTTTTTGGTTTCCATTTGCATGGAATATTTTTTCCATCCCTTAACTGTCGGGTGGTACCTGTATTTACAGGTGAGGTGAGTTTCTTATAGCCAGCATATTGGTGGTTTTTG
>NW_007902086.1:0-507 GCF_000696425.1 Galeopterus variegatus
ACCTAAAAAGATTGCTTTACCAGGTTTCTCAGCATTCCTTCATCTAACCAAATTGACACCTGGAATTAACTTTCACAACAGGTTTCTAAGGTAGAAAGCAGCAGAGTTGGTTTAGTACTCTGTAGCTCAAAAGCTCCTGAATCCAATCTCTCTATTCTGCTACCTATTGCAAATCACTTTATTTAAAAAATAAAATACATTTTGAAATAGATAGAAATAAGAACTGGAATTAGTATACTTAAAAATTTTAGGATTGAAATTCTTTAAGTTGTGTATCTATAAATGATTTAATTGTGTGGATGTTTTGTGTGTGTGTGTGTGTGACATTGTCAAACTATATAAAATAAGGTGGTATTCTGGAAGTTAATATGTGAAAGTATAATTATTTAAACATGTTTACTGAAAATGTTGTTATTACAATTGTCAACAGCTAATTTTATCATCTCTTTTTTTTTTTTGGCCACAAAACAAGTCTTAATACATTTAAAAAAACAAAAAAAGAAAAAG
>NW_007902087.1:0-507 GCF_000696425.1 Galeopterus variegatus
GTCTAGAATATTTATAACTACAAAGAGAAATGCTCTGCTACCCATGGGAAGTCTGAATGCTTTAAGTTTAATTTATACTGTGGATCATAATTGTCATACTAACTGCCACAATCTACAGCCCACAGCTTCTCTGCAGTAAGACCTAAGAATTCAAATTATAAGGAAAATTGGTGAATTGAATCAAATTGTGCAGAATCAGTTTTTGTCTGGTTTTGGATTTTATTAATCAGTAAAATAAAAGAAAAAAAGTAATATTAAATTATGGCTAGATATGAACCTACCTATTTCTTCTTTTGAGAAATAAATACATTAAAATATAATTAATATACCATAAATAAACACACAGAAAGGGTAAGAGGGATAGTTTCAGGGAAAACCTGCCTTCACTCCAAAGAAAGGAAATGCCAACAATTAAAAAAATTATTTTGCCCATTGACTGGTAAAACATTTATTACACATTCACAGCATTTCCTAGACCAGAGCTAGAAAATCACCAAATTTGATATT
>NW_007902088.1:0-507 GCF_000696425.1 Galeopterus variegatus
ATTTAAGACAAAACCCTTGAATATTGAAGTTTGCATCTCAACAGGAAACATCCATGTTTTTCCAAGCATAATCATTCTCTCTCTCTTTTCTCAAGTTTACCCTACCTTGCTTCCTCTGCAGCGCTTTTCCAATAATCATATACAATCACTTAACATACTCACACACACACACACATGAACACTAGATATCATCAAGCAAGAGATGTTTGTCACTCTTATGTGTGATATTTGCTTCTGAAACAAAAATTTGAGAGAATAGAAACAGGAAAAATGCATGATGGCTAGTCTCATAAGATGTACACATGTAAAACATTAGGGGAAGCTTCCAAATACAGTGTAATGTGCACATGCAGAGACATGAGTTGCAGCTCATTATGGAGTATTTTCGCAGTGACTAGGTGTTGTCCAAAGTGAACTGTGTGGTGAAGTGTTATAACTCACAAGAGAAGGCAAAGCAAAACAGCATTAGAGATTTTTGAAAGGTTTAGAACTTCAACAACTTTGGAG
>NW_007902089.1:0-507 GCF_000696425.1 Galeopterus variegatus
TTATGATCACTATGAAAAAACTACAGCTAATGTTATACTTGTGAAAGACTGAAAACTTTCCCCTAAAATCAGAAATAAACAAGGATTTGTGCTTTTGCCACTTCAGGTCAACAATATAGTGGAGCTTCTAGCCAAGTTCAATGAAACAAGAAAACAAAAAGGGCATTGTGTGTCAAAGGAAAAAGTAGTCACAGATGACATCATTATCTATGTAGAAAATTCAGTATAATTTACTAAAAAACTACTAGAATGATATAAGATAAATGTACAAAAATTTACCAGCAACAAATGAATGTAACTTGAAATTATAAAAATATTACATTAGTATCAACAATTCTTAAAACATTTAGAAATAAACCTGACAAAAACTGCTAACGACTTGTGCATTTGAAACTGTGAGACATTGCTGAGTGCAATTAAAGAAGACCTAATTAAAGATGAGATATATGCTCATGGGTGAGATGCTCAGTGTTAAATGTCAATTCTCCAAATTGATTTATAGTTTCA
>NW_007902090.1:0-507 GCF_000696425.1 Galeopterus variegatus
TGTATCGATTTCACTATATTCAATTCCCATTTTCCAATACCAGGAGAAGTCAAGGGAGCGAAAAGGGAGCGCCCCTCCTTCCTGAAACAGGTGATCACAGAATGTGCCTCCCAGGTGGTGATCCAGTCCAGCCATCTTCACAGCACGTCAACTACGCGCATGCTGCACACTGTGTGAGGGTCCTGAGGCCAGCAGGGACTAACGTGTGCCCTGTCTTGGCCTCATCACTTAACATTGCCGTGGTACTTCACAAGATGGATTAGAATCATTGGTGGAATGATCATGTCTTGAAACAAAAGTATCTGTTTTACATGAAAAATACTCACTGAAGCAAGTCTGTATGGACGAACCACAGGGCCCAGACTCTGGGCATTTCATGAAACACAGGGAGTGTTGAGAAACGTGGCACCTGCTGGTAAGGACGTCATCGAGCACTACTTCAGAAGTCCAGCCCAGCACATCCAAATCCCTTCAGCGGGGGGTCCAGCTGTCCTGGCTGCACAGTTT
>NW_007902091.1:0-507 GCF_000696425.1 Galeopterus variegatus
CAGGAGCAGCAGGGGGATGTCTGAGAGGGACAGTGGTGTCCATATCAATAATATTGATAGAGTTCTGTTTCCTAAACTGGGTGGTGAATACCTCGGTGTTTGTTTTGTTATTCTTTATAGTGTATATGTTATATGTTGCATATTTTGCATGAATGAAATGTTTTATGATAAAAACAATTCTGGGGAAACCTTTTAAGCTTTGAAGTTGTGTTTACTGACACATGCGGGGCAGGGCTTTTTGTGGAGGCGGTGGAAGCAGTGGACGGCAGGTCTGCATTTGCCCGCGGGGTGTGACTACAAAGTCCACACTCGTAATGAGTTCTGGCGGAGGAGGAACCGTGGATGGAGATTTCCATTTCCCTCAGGAGAGGCAGGAGCAGGAGGCGGAGGAGGGCCGTCAACAGGACTGCCCTGTGCAGCGCCCCCTCCCACCACCCCCAAGGCCCGTTCCTCTTCTGACCTGGAGGCGCTCATCAAACCCAGCCATTCCCATTGTCTGATCCACAG
>NW_007902092.1:0-507 GCF_000696425.1 Galeopterus variegatus
GAAGGTAGGGCCATCTCCTTTCACAGTTGCATAGCCCAGCTTTATTGCTTCCACTTCCTGGCGAGCAGTGAGTGTTTCCTCTACACAGTCATGGCCTATGACTGCTACCTGGCCATCGGTTACCCGCTCAGGTACACCAGCGTGATGAGTGGGAGAACCTGTGCCCTCCTGGCCACTAGCACTTGGCTCAGTGGGTCTCTGCACTCTGCTGTGCAGACCACATTGACCTTCCGTTTGTCCTACTGTGGGCCCAACCAGATCCAGCACTACTTCTGTGATGCACCACCCATCCTCAAGCTGGCCTGTGCAGACACCTCAGCCAACGAGATGGTCATCTTTGTCAGTGTTGGTGTGGTGGCCTCAGGCTGCTTTGTCCTGATAGTGCTGTCGTATGTGTCCATCATCGGCTCCATCCTGAAGATCCACACCTCAGAGGGGAGACGCAAGGCCTCCCAGACCTGTGCCTCTCACAGTATCGTGGTCCTTAGTTTCTTTGTCCCGTGTGTT
>NW_007902093.1:0-507 GCF_000696425.1 Galeopterus variegatus
AGACTTAAAAATTTACCAAATCTCTGGGGGAAGGGTTGGTGTTTTGAATTTTAGAAAAGAGAAAAAAGTTGCAAATCAAAAAATAGGCAGATTAGAGTATATAAAAGTGAAAATGCGTCTACCAAAGGAAAAAAAAGTCTTAATTACAAAGGCAAACATGCTCTAGTTTGGTAAATAATTTCCCAAAGGATTATGAGCTTTATTAAGAAAAATAACTCAAGCATTAGCAAACAAAATAGTACCAAGTCCCCAATGGACAAGGACATAAACAGAAAGCTTACAAAAGTGGAAAAATATGTAGTTATTGAACACTTTGAAATATTCAACTTTAATAATAATACAAATCAATATTCCTACTATAATATTTTTTTTAAAAACTTTTTCTTGCGTTAGTGGTTACCTTAAAAACACATTTACGGTATGAAGGGTCTTCAAAAAGTTTCATGAAAAGATTTGCATTTTACTTAAATTCTATTTTCCCATGGACTTTTAAAAATACCCTCATAT
>NW_007902094.1:0-507 GCF_000696425.1 Galeopterus variegatus
CATCTATAGTGATGTTAATTTAATCAATAGTGGCTGTTTCCTTAACCAACACGTTCTTTACTGCAATACACTTGCATCACCAGATGCACAGAATATTTGGTATCTACTTTCAACTTCATAAAATCTCAAAATAGCATAACAGAAGACCTGCTAATTGACTTGTTGGGTATTGAATAGGAATTAGTGTCTAAACTTTGGAGTCCAGAAGGCTCAGCTGTAATTTTTCAATTCAAGGAAGATTCACGATACTCTACTAATTCATCTCCTTTTGAATAAATTTCACTGTGTTGGTATACAGTCTACATGCCCATATGCATGGTTATAGTAGGTAATGAAAATAAAGAGATATATGGGAAATTTTCCACATTGAAAAGGTTAAACTAGAAGTTTTCCAAAGGTCTCATGCTTTTGCAATTAAATTTCAGTTGTACAATCATATCCAATATGTAAGACCCACAACATATTTTTAAATCATATCATACTAAATAAGTTCACTGAGAAGTGTAA
>NW_007902095.1:0-507 GCF_000696425.1 Galeopterus variegatus
CTGCCCTACAAATTATTGGCTTGCCAGCCCACACAACTGCGTGAGCCAGTTCTTTAAAATCTTAAATTTTTTCATACATACACACATATACACACACATGCACACACACACAGACACACACACATACACACACATGCACACTCCCTATTGGTTTTGTCTGGAGAACCCTGAATGATACTGACTGGAAAGTCTCCAGCCCAACTCAACACCTCGTTCTGTTAACAGAGAAATGTACCCAGCTATCACTGACAACTTCATTGACAGAGAGACTTGGCACGAAAAAAGAAAAGAAGAGAAAAATTTGTGGTGACATAAGAAAACTGAGCACTGCAAAGAAAATCCCAGATGACATCTTGTTTTAAAGGACTGCGCATACCTAATAGCAGTAGGAAATATTGAATAAGCACTTAGTTATTGGGTGCCACATGTGTGCCCATTTTACAGACTAAGGAAACTGAGGTTCAGGAAGAGCACGTGGGTTCCACAATTTGCACAACTATTAAAAGA
>NW_007902096.1:0-507 GCF_000696425.1 Galeopterus variegatus
GGTCTGGAGCTAGCTTTGTCATGAATTTTCTCCAATCTAGGGCAACTCAGTTTCTGTGGTTCGAATTACTTGGTTAGTGTTTTTGTCTCCTTGAGATAATGCTCACAGTTGATTCATTCTACTTTCTTCTAACAGCCCCATGTGGTTAGATAGGTTTTTCTCCCCATCCCCATTCTGGAGTGGGGTCATTTTCTACACCCTTTCTGAATCTCTGGCCTATGCCAGCCTAGCATAATAGAACCAAATTTTCAGTACAGTGGAGAAAAGCAAAGAAAGATCAATTAGCATAATAACACATTGAAATTATTCCATGAGAGCTATCAATATTAACAAGGAAAATGTGCTTGATTTGTAAATGTTTTAATAAGTAAAGCATCTGAAATATCACCAGTTCCATCTCATCCCTACTCTCCTCTTCAACCTCCAGGTCCAAATGGAAAATACTGACTGAGAATCAGTACCTTAGGGAAAGAAGAGGGGTTAAAAAGCCCAAAGCCACTGTGGGAA
>NW_007902097.1:0-507 GCF_000696425.1 Galeopterus variegatus
TCCAAGATTCTGCGTGGCTGCTAGCGTGGTTAAGCCATTTCAGGGTATCTCTATAGTGCCACTTCAAGCAGTTGAGAAAAGTGAAAAATTTGATCAACCTGGTTTTAACTTGATGGATAACTTTCCTTTTTCTCTCCCTTCTTTGCTTCTTTCCTCCCTTCTTTCCATTCTTTCTCTCCTTCTTCCTTTTGTTTTTAACTGAGTTCATGGAATGTCTTGGATGTGCCAGGGTCCTATAGTCCAACTGTAGACAATCTAAATGGTTCATACCTTTGTCTTTTGGAAATTTCGGAAAGCATACTCAACAGAGATTTCAAGACAATCCTTTTGAACATTTCTCACTGAATTGGTAATAACACAATCACTTCCTAATAAAAATAATTTTTGAATTCCCAGAAAGAAAGATGATGGCCTTACTCCGGAATTACAGAATCAGGTTACAGGTGTGTTGGTACCTGACAAACACGTGTAAAGTGTAACCTTGGATTAACTTTGCAGAGCGTCAGT
>NW_007902098.1:0-507 GCF_000696425.1 Galeopterus variegatus
CCTAAGGTATGTTGTGTGGACAGTCAGTGCCCTAGCCCTCCCCTGCACTTCATGGTTCACGGTGACCCTCTGCACCTTCTCTTCAAGAGATACACTTTGGTGTAAAACACACACATACTACAGCTATGACTGAACAGTAGAGCAGGTTGGCATGCAAAAGGGTTTTCTTATTCTGTAACCTGCTTTGACCAGCCAGCAGAAGGTCTGCAAGAGTTCCTTGTCCTCTCCTGGAGAAAGGTGGAGGCCACAGGTATGGAAAAATGGCTCCCTCATCAGGGCTAGAAGAGGACAGTTTGTGCCTCTCTCCTGCCAGCGATGTCTGTGTTCTCTGCCTAAGCAGACACAATTAGTTTCTAGTATAGGCCATGTGGCACTGACTGTATTGGCCACAAATTATTCCTGGGATTCCTCTAAAAGAGCATGTGGCATTTTTTTTTCTTTCTTTCTTTTTTTTTTTTTTTGTCTTTTGTCTTTTTTCCATGTCTGGCAACGGATCGCAACCCTCAG
>NW_007902099.1:0-507 GCF_000696425.1 Galeopterus variegatus
GGGATATGGTGAGTGACTGGGGACTTCAAGATCTGTCCTTATGTTCAGGACAGAGTCGGGCGGGGATACTCTTGTCCTCCCAAAGGGTACATGTTAAGGCTCATGTGCTGCATGGTCATACTGATCTCTTGTGGGCACCCTGGGTGAATAAAACCCAGCTGCTTCTCCTGAGGCTGTGTCTCACCCAGAGGTGGCAGCTCCAGCCTGCAGTCCCCACACTGTTCCTGTCAGAGGTGGGGGGCAGAGAATCCCAGGCAGTCCCCCTTCTGAGCCTGGCACAGCTGCACCCCCTCAAGACAGGGCTTCAGGTGGGTCCCTCACCAGAGATGGCAGGAAGGCGGTAGCCTGTTTGCTGTCCTCGGACCAGTAGGAATGGGATGCCCGCAGAGCTGCAGCCGCTCTGCCTAGATGTAGGATGAGGCAGAGACGGAGGGTCAGGCAAGGCACCTGTGGAGGCAGCTGATCATTGAGGTTTTGCAACTGGGTACGGCCAGCTTCACTGGGAGC
>NW_007902100.1:0-507 GCF_000696425.1 Galeopterus variegatus
AAATAAATAAACCCTGAGAATAGGAAAGTAGGAATTAGATTTGCGGTAAGTAGAAAAAGAACTTCAGGAGTATACAAGGGTAAGGTATACATATGAGGGGCAACTTTGGAGATTACATAGCACATATGTTTGATACAGTCAGACCAGCTGTTGTCAGCTCTAGGAACTGATGAAAAAATTAGATAAAAGCTGAACATGGCCAGCATCTGCTGGGCTTTACTCTTCCCAGCTTCCCTGCACAGTGTGTGGTGACTGAGCTGGGAGGCACGGGTTTGGAGATTCTTTAGCCAGCCACGGCTCTGCCTTTTGCTCCAACTTGAAGATCACCTCCAGTTTGCTACTGCAGTGCCCTGTTAATGAAGAATAATGTAGAATTCTGTAAGACTTCTTAGTCAGATACTTGTGTCACAGGAACTCATCTTCAGAAGCTGTTCAAAGAGGCCAAGTTTAACCTTTTGTAAGAGAGGGGTGACTATCATATTTTTCATGAAATAGAATCTTTCTACA
>NW_007902101.1:0-507 GCF_000696425.1 Galeopterus variegatus
GTTTGAAATAACATACTTAGCCCGTTCGATTTCAAGAATAAACCTCTTTACCACCACCCCCTCTTCCCCCACCACCAAAGCGAGATACAAATAGACAGGCAGAAACCCCATGTGGTGTCAGGAGCTTCCCTTTTATCAGTGACTAGTTTATCACCTGAAGACAGCTAATCACCCTCACCTCTCACAGTATCAGGCTGGGGTGATGCCAGAGAGGCTCTCAGGACCCTCCTGAGATCAGACTGAAGCAGCATTTTCCTCCCTGTCTCCTAGAGTTCTCTTGACAGCCCACAGCTGCTCCTTGCAGGGAGGTGCTGGGTTTTGGAGACAGCACCCAGAATTCCCCACTAGAAAAGGCCACAGACTGAAAAATGCTTCCTTATCTTTAACAAGCAGTTCTAGGTGCCCTCCGGCAGAGGGCAGTAGAGAAGAGCTGGCTGAGCCTAAGTAGTGTTGACCAAAGCCAAACCCAGAACACCACCGTGCACTGTCCCTTCCCTGAGGCTCCTC
>NW_007902102.1:0-507 GCF_000696425.1 Galeopterus variegatus
CCTCCTTTTACCTCAATTTCCTCTTTAAAGACCCTTATGTCCAAATATAGTCACATTTTGACGTACAGGAGGTTAGGACTTCAATACATAAATTTTGGGGTTACACAACTCAGACCATTGCAGAAATAATACTGCAGATCGTACAGATATTACAAATCAAGGTGAAACAGGCAATTTCCTTGGAAAACACATATTACCAAACTGTCATAAGAAGAAATAGAAATTCTGAATAGTCCATAGCTATTAAATAAATTGAATTCACAATTTAAAACTTTTCCATAAAGAAAACTCCAGTCCTAGCTGGCTTACTGGTGAGTTCTTCTAAACACTTAAAAATGTACTGTCAATCTTATCCAAATTCTTCCTGGAAATAAAAAAAGGTGGGGAGGGGGAGCAGGGAGGGAAGCTCTCTCCAATTTGTCTTATGAGGCCAGCATGACTTGGAAAGTAAAACCAGGGCCGGCCCGGTGGCGCACTGGATAGTGCGCCGCTTGGGAGGGGCGGCGG
>NW_007902103.1:0-507 GCF_000696425.1 Galeopterus variegatus
TATCTGAGAAATAATTCAGCAACTTTAAAATTGTAAAGGCTGTTACTTTAAAGGAAAAAAAATAAGTATTACTTTTAGACAAAATTAACACTCCTGGGATATAAAGAGATAGTTTATTTAATGACACTAAAACCTTGACAGATCAGACACATAGGAAAGCCACTCATTTAAATATATGAAATGATGGTTAATTTTTAACATTTGGCTTCTATTTCATTGAAGTACACAAAGCAACTCAAAAATATAAATTACATCTATGTAGTTATTTCTATGTGTTTTTGTTCTCATTACAGTAAAATGCTAGAAAAAATTCCCCATTGAATTTTTATTTTTCAATTTATGGCTTTTCTCGTGTGGGGAAAATGGAACAATTTGGTCAGGCTCCTGTTGCCTCGGAGCTGGTTCAGGGTGGTTTGGTAAACATTGTGTGTGGGGGTGGAGTAAAAGTGCCTGCAAGACTGCACCACTTTGGCTGGTTTTTACTGCCTCAGGTGCCTGCCCTGCATG
>NW_007902104.1:0-507 GCF_000696425.1 Galeopterus variegatus
GATAAAGTAAATGAGATAAATTAGAGTATATTGTAATAATCACATAAGGGGTTTACATTTTCTAAAACTGAATAAATAGGTCAGTATAAATTTTTCTTAACACCCTCCCTCCCTAAACAACCAAATGGCCCACATTTTCATTATTTTTACTATAAAGAACCTCAGTCCAACCTTTGTTGAGTGTTTGCATTGACGTTAGAGGAAATTTCTGACTATTCCAAAA
This sequence comes from Galeopterus variegatus, assembly GCF_000696425.1. NCBI lineage: Eukaryota > Metazoa > Chordata > Mammalia > Dermoptera > Cynocephalidae > Galeopterus > Galeopterus variegatus. Next base: position 224 of record NW_007902104.1, read on the forward strand.
GTTCTATTTCATGTTGTTTTCATCACTGGGTTTTGCCTTAGGACTAATTTTTGGTTCCCCAACAGCTGCCAGAATGATAATACCATCATCTAAATTGTCCCCTCCAGAAAGAATGTCAAGGTTTAGCAAATAAAAATACAAGATGCCCAGTTAAATTTGAATTTCAGATTCAAATTTAACTGGGTGACCTGAATTTAATGGGCAAACAACCCTACCTCAGGCACTGGGCCTGGCCTAGAAGGAGTTTCTGCATCCTCAGGAAGAAGCTCAGAGTTTTACTTTCT
>NW_007902105.1:0-507 GCF_000696425.1 Galeopterus variegatus
AAGTCTTTGTCATATAAAGTGACATTTACAGGTCCCGGGGATTTAGGACCTGATATCTTTGTGTGCCATAATTTAGTCCACCATAGGTTTTATGCATGACAGAAATGCAGCTACATCCAGATGTTGGGAGTCCTTTTCACACTAGGCTGCCTGTCTTTTGGATATGGCCTTTGTCCCAGCAAATGGATCCTCTTCTTGTTATTATGAAGGCCCCTAGCATTCTCCCTGGCCGGGTGTGTGTGTGAGCAAAATGGAGACAGAATGTTCAGGCTCCCTCACCTTATATCTGGCAGAGCATGGCTCAGCCTGTCTGTTATAAATACGTTAATTGCACATGTGCACCCAGGTGTTCTTGGCTATCTGACTCTAATATAAAGGACGACGGCTCTAATCCACTAGGAGGCTGGGGGCTGAGCTCACATCCAAATAAAGCATGTCAACCTTGCCAACAGCTCCCAGGATCATTTTCCAACTACCTAGCTTGTTTGCATATGAGGGGTCTGTGAC
>NW_007902106.1:0-507 GCF_000696425.1 Galeopterus variegatus
TTATTATAAATAGAGCTGTGATAAACATGGGAGTGCAGGTACCTCCTCAACTTGTTGATTTTCATCCCTTTGGATATATATCCTATAGTGGGATTGCTGGATTGTAAGATAGTTATATCTGTCATTGTCTGAGAAATCTCCATACTATTTTTCATAGTGGCTGTAATAATTTCCATTCTCACCAACAATACATAAGAGTTCTCCTTTCTCACATCCTCACCAGCATTTCTTATTTCCTGTCTTTTTAGTAAAAGTCATTCTAACTTGGGTGAGATGATACCTCTTTATGTTTTTGATTTACATTTCTCTAACAATTAACAATGTTGAACATTTTTTCATTTGCCTGTTGGCCATTTGTATGTCTTCTTTCAAAACATGTCTATTCAGTTTCATTGCCCATTTTTTAATTGGATTATTTGGGGGTTTTTTGTTGGTTAGTTTTTTGTTTTTTTTGTTTTTGTTTTACTATTGAGTTGTTTGAGTTCTTTGTATATTCTGGATACTAAT
>NW_007902107.1:0-507 GCF_000696425.1 Galeopterus variegatus
TTAGAGTTGAATGGAAAATACTATTATTATAATGTGAATTGTTTTAAAACTTCTATCTTATATACTTAACATTAAGTATGCTCAAGATAAGCATGATAATTTCCTTGAATTTGGTGGATTGTATAAAATATACATTCTGTAAAAAACAGATTAATGTATGTTTTTAAAGCATATCTTTATAATTATTATTTTTAATTATATGCTAATCAATATTTTAAAACAATGCAAATAGATTTCTCCTTTACTCCCTGCCTATTGTGCTAATTTCTATCTTTTTAATCTATATTTCATACTTCTTCATGAAAGGCTAATGACAGTCTAATCTTTTTTAATGCCATCAAATTCTTTCAGGTTTGTTCACTTTGACAATACACACAACTTATAAATATAGTGTATGTGTGCTTTTTCATCTGTTTGACTTTCAACTTTTTACAAACTCTCTCAATTGTGGAGTCAGAATGATATTCAACACCACAGCCTTATAGCTAGAGGACTGTATTTTTAAAT